>NC_081431.1:52437637-52740554 GCF_949786415.1 Peromyscus eremicus | reverse complement strand
GAGAGAACCCAAGCTCAGCAGTGTTAATGAGACTTCTCACAGGGGCCAAGCTGGATTGTGACCAGCTCAGCAAAACTCCTAAGCCCCTCCCATTAGGAGGAACTCTTCCCCATGCCCATAATAGCTTGCTCTTCACATGGCATTTCATTCAAATTTCTAAATTAAAATGATCCTACTGTTTAAAACTACAGTTAGTTTAGCGTGTATTTAGGGTTCCCTGGCCTTCACTTTGTGTGCTACTGCTGCCTGTCCTTTCCCTGGAAATACTTGACTTCGTTCCCATTGAGCTATTCATAATATATTTTGTATCTGTTTTTATCAAAGAGACAATTGCTACTCTCATCTTCAGTTTTGACTCACATTTTACCATTTTCAAATTTTGGTCATTTACACGCATGATTTCATATCTGTAAGAAGATATTATTTTCTTGTTATCAAACCCATTCATCTAAATGCTAACCCCACAGGCCACCTTGATATATCCTTTTTTTATTCTCTTGCATTTCTTACTCACTTATTTAAACTTTCAAAGTCAGAAGTTTTCTTCACGTGTCTGTTACCATTTTTCACATTTGGAGGCTGGCAAATGACTGTTATTTACACACCAGTTATTTAGTACTTACTGCCCCATCTTTCATTAATTTGTTATTTGTATCTTAACTATCTATCTTGAAGTTTACATTTGAGCACCTCTTATGATCTACTTACTTTGTCATTTCCTCTTTCATCCATCCAACAAATATTTACTGTGTTTTCTATTTCAAACAATAATATACCACTTGGACACAAAGTTTTAAATTAAGAGGAACATGCCACCTCCCATGGACTTATTTTGTAGCACGGGACAATTCTGAAAACAATATTAAATTCTGTAATGCTCCTCAGTGACTATTAGAAATGAGGACCCATCAGATACCATGTGCCTAATTCATTAAGATAAGATTGTTGGCATATCAAGTTATAGAAGACTAAGCACTTCCCTTTGTATTAAGGCTGGGCAAGGCAATCCAGTATGAGGAATATGTTCCCAAGAGCCAGCTAAAGCACCAGGGTCTGGGCCTGTTCCCATTGTTAGGAGTCCCACAAGTAGACCATACTATAGAACTGTCACATATATAGAAGGCCTAGGTCAGTCCAATGCAGGCTCCCTGGTTGTTGGTTCTCTCTGTGAGTTCCTATGAGCCTGGTTAGTTGTTTCTGTGGGTTTTCTTGTGATATCCTTGACCTCTCTGGCTCCCACAATCCTTCCTTCCTCTCTTCAGAAGGATTCTCTGAGCTCTGCCTAATGTTTGGCTGTGGGTCTCTGTATCTGTTTCCATCAGTTACTGGATGAAAGCTCTCTGATGACAATTGGGATAGGCACAAATCTGATTACAAGAGATGGTCAGTTCAGGCTATGTATCCATTATTGCTAGGAGTCTTAGCTGGAGTCACTCTTGTAGATTTGTAGGCGTTTCCCTTGCATCATGTTTCTACCTGACCCCCAAATGCCACCCCCCATCAAGACGTGTCTCTCATTACTTTCCCCTTCCATCTACTTCCAACCTTATCCCTCAAGTTCCTGTACCTACCTAACTCCAGTACACCCAGGATGTCATGCTTTGTTGCTACCCATGGGAGGCCTGACCCTTTCTGAACAGAAACAAAGGAGAAGTGGATTGAGGGGTTTGGGTAGAGGGAAGGTAGAGGGGGAGGGAATGGGAAGGGGAGAGGGAGGGGAAATTGCAGTCAGGATGTAAAATAAATAATTGAATAAAGAATGAGCTTGCAAATTCAGTGTAGGAATGAACTAAAACTTCTCTGGTTTATAATTCATTGGATGCTTAGAAGGATCCAGGAAATAGCAATGTTTTCTAAGTGCTAATATTAAATGAATTTTAAATTTTATTTTCAATAATGTCTTTACATTCATTGAAAAAAAAAGAATACTATTGTTGCACAGACTACTTAGGTCCATGTTCCTTCATGTAGGTATTACCCATTTCCCCCCAACTCTTTGTATCCAAATTTTTTTCTTATTTTTAAAGATGGTATTTATTATTCCATCCTTAAGAACCCTTTAGTCTTCAGTTTACCAACTGGGACTCTATGTGGCTCAGGGCAGGTAACTTTCCAAGGGCATGAAGGCACTCTGGGGGAGAACTTTTCATTGCTCCCATACTTGTTCTGGTCTATTGATTTGTCCCCTTCAAATTTTCCACTAGCTTCCTGTTCTTATGCTCTCAAAGGTTCATCTTAAAACTTAAAAAGTTCAATTTAATTTGTACTTTAAAAAAATGTTCCTTTTTTATATTTTAAATAGTAATAATATCTAACATGGTTCCCTGGGGGCACTTGGTCTTTTTTATTTCTTTTTCAACACTCCAAGTTAAATTATAACCCAAATGTAATTGTATCTTCTGCTTAGTAACTGAGTACATAACTTTATTTGCAAATGGGTATTTACAGAGCAATTAAGTTACCCATGCATCATCGTGGTAGGCTTCCTTCCATTATGAGTCATATGCTTATAAGAAGATGAAAGTCAGAAACAAAAATAAGTGAGAATGCCCTGGGTCCATAAAGTTCATCATCTTTAATTAATGGGCAGACGACTGGGACAGACAGTTCTTCATAGCCCTCAGAAGGAACCATTCCTTTGAACACTGTAGTGTGATTTGTGGCATTAAGAGTGAATGTACAATGAATATCCAGATTTTAAATTTTGGCATGTGCACGCATACATACCACCCACCCATTCACCCACACTATATTACAGGAGCCCTAGTAAGGTAATACTGATTTTAGTACTGAAGGAATAGAACTTTTTAAGAAAAAAAGTAAATGTAAGTAGTTTAGATGGTTTGAGGAGTAGAGGATGTGAGACTCTATGTGAGTGAAGGGGAAAGCATGGAATGCCTATTTATTTTTAGATGTAGTTAAGGGCCAGAAAAACAGGAAGACGGCTACAGTGAAGCTCATGTTGTTTGAGACTGAGAATCTATGTGAGCAAGGAAATGTTAGTTGAAACAATAGATATTGCTGAAGCCATAGAACAGCAGCAAACTTGCTTGATTGTGTTCTCATGCAAGAAAGCAGAAACTGCCAGCAGTGAACTTAGTATTTCCCCAAGGAAAAGCACAAATGGGGTTTTCTTGATATGTAAGGTTGAAGAAGATAGCAGTACACTGGAGAACATCTTGTGTATAAGGCACAGCAGGCATGTGGTATTGTCTGGTTTTCACTGTAAAGTATTTCTTTTATTAGAATGTGAAAAGTTAGCTTGTTTTATGGGTACATGTCAGGGGACAGGAGAAGGATGGCTAGTCACGAAGAGTTATCTGAGTGAAAAAGAATCATGGTTGACATGTATGTGGCGCTGGAGTCTGCACAGCAGCTGATTTGTGGGTAAATATTGAAAATAGACCCCGTGGAAACTTGTCAATTTATTGAATGATTGTTCAATAATTAAAATAGAGCAGACGAGTTTGAGGTTATATGAAATTTGAATGGTACACTGTCATTCATTGACCCTGAGGTATTTAGGGAGAAGCAAGTTTGGATAACAAAATAATGTTTTCAACACATTATTTAAATATCTAAATTACCAAGGTATGAATACTAAGCATGTATTTAGATAAGAGATTTGGGTTTCACGTGTGACATACAGTTCTAACCCACACATGTGATAATGAGTACAGGAAGTACTTTAAAACAAAATGACTGAGAAGGAGAGTAGGCCATGGAAGAACTGAATATAGTTGGGAAGTCATCTTTTAACTACCCCTCGTATAGTCCTATATTTAGAGGTTATAAATGCAGTAAAAATCAACAAAGACAATTTATGAAGAATAAAAAAAGCAGGCACAGATTCAAGAGGGAGTGAGGATATGCAAACCAAATGAATAGGATATTTGTGAAAGTTGTACTGAGTGGTGATCATGGATTTGAGAAGGTGGATGTCATTGGTGATCACATTAGAGTATTTTTTAAAAAATGGTTTAAATTTTACAATTTTACCTCTATCCTAATTTAGGCTAGAGAAAGCCAACTTCACTTGAATTCATTTGTAATTTTAAAATACAATTAGTAAGTGTCTACTGAGATGCACCAGTGGGTACGAACACAATGTCAGTGAATAAAAGAAGAGAGGGCAGATTTCTGACCTCCTGCAATTGTACTCTAGGTGATTTGACGCATGATAACCAATAGTATAACAAACAAAATTGATGAACTCATTATAAATGACAAAGCCTAAGAATAAAAAATGAATAACACCCAGCAGGGATGAGGGGAAGGTAAATGCTGAGGTAGAAAACAAAACAAAACAAACAAACACAACGTATTATTGTGTATTAAAAGCAGAGTTCTTTTCAAGGATCATTTCTGAGCTAATTTTCAAGTAGAATTCATGTGAGGTCTTTGATCTAAGGTTAGACATCATTATATGACCTACATATAGAACTCCTGTTTTTTTTTAATTTTATAGATAAAATGCCTATGAAGAATAAAAAATAACAGTCTGAATTTTGATAGTTAACTGAGGTCTGAAACATATTTACAAGTAAGTGGGAAACTGCTGCTCTCTGCCATATGGGAGCAGAGAGTTCTGGAATAGCATTCCCACACAAATTTTTAAAATTCTTAACAAGATACACAAAACAATTATTTTCAGACTGAACACCATGAGCACAGCGGGAATGTGATGTATAAGAATAAGGGAAACAGCAGGATCAGCCCCCAAACAAATCTACTTTACTCAGGTGTATGTATATAAATACATGCATACATATACATATACATACACATATGCATGTGTTCTTACTGAAGAAAAAGATGATCCAAGTAGATCATGGCAGTTTTACTAAATTGAGAAAACAAAAGACAAAGGCCTCATTCAGAGGAAGCAGGTGAAAGGAAGGAACTTGTAGAGCTGAGCTCAAAAAGAAAAAAAGATAGATTAAAAACTCCCATCATCTGCACTGGGGTCCTTAAGCTAGTTGGCTGCTTAGCATACTTCCATACAAATGATACATGAAGTTAAGCAAAGAAAAATAAGTAGGGGAAGAAAGCATCCTGTGCACAAAATAAGAAGCAAATCTTGTGTGTATTAGGAAAAATAGAATTAAAAGCATATAACGGAAGGATCTTGTTAAATGCCTCAGGTAGTTATTAGGGACTCCAGAGAGGCCACTCCAGAAATATGAACAAAAAACAATTCCAGAATAAGACCTCAAAAATTAGGTCAACAGTGTTTAAAATGGAGTTTGTATGGTATAATAACCACCAAATCAAAACACGCTGTTTTTTAAAGGATAATAAAATTGTATGTCCTCAACAACACAGTACCCTGTGGAAAAAAAGGACTAGGTACAGAAAGCCATGTTTATTAACTTGAAAAAATAATTAACCCAGGTGGAAAAAAAAAATAAAGCAGTGACAGGGATGTTGCAATTAGTGAAGTTTTAAATCAGTTTGCACACATACTGGCAGGAACTCAGCGAAAACATATGCTGCGTCCTGGAGCAGGAAACACTGACAATGAAATGTGACCACAGAGGGTACAGGACATTTGTGACCACCCTCTCAGGCCTCCACACCTCCGCAGGTCAGTCGATCCAGGTAGCACAGCTCCTGGGGGAGGTGGGAAAAGCACAAAGTGAATGCGGTGGCGTTGTAGCTGGAGTTTTTTCTCCGGATCCCGCCAAGCCCCGGCAGTCCCTTAGCCCACTTATAAAATAAACATACAGATGCTTATATTATTTAAACTGCTTGGCCATTAGCTCAGGCCTATAATATAGCCCATTTCTATTAATCTATACTTTGCCATGTGCCTCGTGGCTTCTTGGTACCTTACATCTTCCTTGTCCTGGCGGCGGCTCCAGCAGTCTCTCCCTCTGCCTTCCTGTTCCCTCTATTCTCCTCTCTGTTAGTCCCGCCTATACTTCCTGTCTGGCTACTGGCCAATCAGTGTTTATTTATACAGAATGATGTCCACAGCACGCCATTACTCCATGTGAGGAAACCGTCCATTGTGCCTATACTAGGATGAAAGGACAGAATGCGACACAATGGGGGATCAACGCTATCTTCTGAAAATGTAGAGGAAATAAAATTTTCAGAGAGACCTATGAGGAGAGAGTGTGGGGAAGGAGGAAGAAGGAAATTTAAACAAACGAAAGTGTGCATACTGGGCATGGGGGGGTGACTCAATATAGAAGAGTGTTTATGGTGCAACACTGAAGATGTGAGTTCGAGCCCCACACTGCACTTAAAAGCCTCCTGTGGTGGTGTGATAGTGATGAGCACCCCAAATCCAATACTCCCAAAGCAAAATTTGAGATAGACCCAGAAAGCAATGGAGCCATTTCCCACAGACTTCACTACTAGTTTATTAGCAGTTTGAAGAGAGAACTATGTCATCTGCTCTACCCACTCTTTACACACACACACCCCACACACACCAGATCCAGCAAACCCTGAGCTCACAATTATTGAAATGTCTGGGCTAGCTTATATAGCTCAAGTTGAGCTGAGGGGTGGGTGTCAAGGGAGGAAGGCCTGCAATAGGGGCAGGGGCTCTCCAAGAATATCAATTCAGTTAGCAATTTCCCAGTCACATGATTTCTAAGAAGCCAGTTCCTTGTGTGGAGGTTGGGGGAAAAGAAGCTTGACTGACTTGATCATGCTGTGGCCTTTGTCTCTGTGAAGTTGAGTAGGGCCAAGCCTGGTTTGGGTAGGGAGTGGCCCCCTCCTGCTGTGCCCTCTGAGAGATGTCTGGGGTATGGGCAATGCTCTACTGTCCTTTATCTGGCTTGGGAATCAACAATTACTTAGCTGACGACAGCATGCCAAGTGTTAATTCTATTGCTAAGAATGCCAGCATTATTATGTTTTATCCTAATTTTATTATTTCTGCTATTAAAAGTTTCAAAGAATATGGAAAATGGTTTGTATTTGTTCAACATTTACTGTCAGCTTCTAAAAGATCTTTGTGTGTACGATGTGTTTCCTTCACAGGAGTGCTGTGTAATAAAAATGCATCTGCATTTTATACATGGAAACTCTGAGTTATCCAAGTCCAATTAGATACTGAGGAGCACACAGGTTAAATCATTTAAAAATAACAAAATAAAATAAACTTAAAATACATAGTTCAGTATTTTTTTACTGTAACTTTCTTTGTTTTTGTTTTAAATTTTGTGCTTCTAAGGAAGGAAAAAACAAGCATTATACACTCAATTATTTATAATGTTGTAACCTCAGAATCATGTTATTAAGTAACAGATACTCATTTGAGGGCCATTTGTAGTGTTGTTAGTGTCCTCATGATTTGCTTATGTACTTGTGAAGATGCCCATGTGCACTGATGCCGTCCTGATCTACTGTTGATCAGCATCTGTGTTACTTGAACTCACTGTCTTGTTCAATAGCTGCTGCTGCAGCGGAGCAAAATAACATGTGTGATTGATAAGTAACAGCTTAAGGAAGTCAGAGGTCAAGGTGCATGCAGATCCACTATCTAGGTACAAGTGGCTTTTTGGTTCCTAGCAATTGGGTTCTTGCTAAAGATCAAGATGTCTGAAGGGGCCTGGGAGCCCTCTAGGTTTTCTAAGAACACTGGTTCTTTTTCCTTATAAAAATATTATCCTTCGGAGGGGACCTAAGCAATTTCCCAGGCCCCCATGTCCTGATAACCTCAGAGAATTAAGACAGCAAAATGACTATCTGGTGTTGGATTCATAAAATTAGTAAAATAAAATAAAATAAATGTATATATCAGTTACCAAGTATTGACAACAGGCTTTTCTTTCTGTTTTTCCATATTCAACCCAATATGTCTACTTCTATCACACGCTAATGGAAGAGGTTGTTTTTATCTTCTTCTTTGCCCTAGCAATATTGGTGAATAGAATTTTCTATATTTGCACTCTCCACTATGGAAGCTACTAGTCACATGTGGCTCTAAATACTTGCTGGGTGGCTAATGTATCTAAAGAAACACATTAATTTTGGTTAAATTAACTTTAACATCAATATGAAGCTATTGACTACTAAATGGTAACACTAATCCACAGCATCCATTTCTAGAACTTAGCTGGTTATAATGTATCATATTTTCTAATAATCTGCCCTATATTGTCCATTTCATTTAATTATTTATATAATTGCTGATGTGCAAGATTTCACATTGAAAATACATTTTCAATTTGATTTCCTTAGCATCCTAACTTTTCCAATATGTTTTATTCCATCTGAGTGTTTTTTCATCACTGTGCACACACACATGTACACATATACACTGATGAACACAAGAACAGAATCAAATGCTTTAACTTTTACTGTTATATGAACAATCTAATATGATTCTGCTTCAGTTGTCACTATGGTTGCTTTTTTTTCTTCAATGTTTCAAATAATTTGATATTAGGAATCCCTGTTGTTTCTGTGGGGATTGTCATTATGAGTAATACTGTCTCTATTCTTTTATATTCTAATCATGCTTGATAAGATTTAACTACTATTCCCTCAATCTCTAATGTCCTAACTCTTAGTATCACTGATTGAATTAGGAATTAGATGCTTTATATAAACAGTAAATATTCTTAAAAAGAAAATTTCAGCTAAGCATGGTGGTGAAAGATTGTAATCACAGTTCTTCTGAGATAGAAGCAGGGACATCAGAAGTTCCAAGCCATACTCATCGGCATAGCAAATTTGAGTACAGTCTAGAACATAGAAAACACTGACTCAAAACACCAAAATCAAAAGCAAGGTGACCTCAATAGCTTTTATGTTACAACTTTAACTATAGATTTGACTGGACTTACTGTTTTAATTTCTGTATTATCAATTCAACACTTCTATTGTTAAAATTATTCTCAGGTTATTTTGGCTGTCTTATCATTTCAGGATCACCAAACAATTTTGAGAGCATGGGCTGTGAAAGATTTTGCTCCCAATTGTCCTTTGTATGTCCAGATATTAAAACCTGAAAATAAGTTCCACATCAAATTTGCAGGTAAGTTTTGGTCATCAATGATAGCCTTTGACTTTTCCAGACTCTATTTGCAACTTATTGTTTACATTTGTAAAGTTAGCGGCACTTAATTAGTTCATGGTCCTTTCAGGCAGAAAGGATTTTCTTTTAGTCATCCATTTGAAATGCAAGAATGTAATATTTGAGATAAATCTTCACTTTTAACATATAACTTGCTGATTTTATCACCTGACATTACCATATACATTTGTAAGTTTATTTGGGTTTTCAAAAGATGCTGTGAATAAGTTTTGAAATGTTCTATCTGACTTTTAGTTTACGCATAGTCAATTCTTTGCTATATATATTACTTAAAGCACAAAATACCTTAACCTACAGAATATGGCAGTGTAATACATTAATATGCAATATTTATTTTAATTTGGGTTATAGACCTTAAAATAATTCAAGAAAAATGTAAATCTTCTGTTTTATGTTTTAGAGACACGATTTTTAAAATAAAAAGTTGCATGCACTAGGGAGGTCATGCTTTGTAATTGAACAATGATATGCTAATTAATTATTTTCTTAAATGCTTCTGTGGGAGAAAGGCACAGCTTTGGATCTGCTCATTGATTTATGTACTTTTCTCCCCAAACATAACAGATGTGTTCTATATTGTGTTTTAATTCACTTCAACAATCAATGCTAAAAAGGTTATTAAAATGTAAGTCCTTTTAGCAACATGCCACAAGTTATTTTTTACACTATGTGTCCACGTGTCTTTAAATGCTAAATTGTTGGTTTATCTTACTGAAATAAACTTTACAAATTAATTTTAAATAGTAAGAAAATAATGAAGTTGGTGATACAGAGTTATTTCTGCCTTATCCTATCTGTATTACAAGTTACATCATTAGCTGATTCTCAGAAAACATATATAGGACAACCTAAAACATTGACTCTTTATTCCATCTGTATATTATTGCACTTTGGAAGATTTTTAAGAAGTACCCGTTGTAGGGGTTCTGATTGAGGTAGTCTGCGGTGGTGGTACCAGAACTCAATAAGCTGAAACAAAGATATGAGAGTCATTCTATTGTAAATGCCTTTGTGACTGAAATGGAAAAGTGTATGTGAAGTACCTCATTAGGTGTTTTTTCAGAATCCTGTTTGAAGTAAACATTCATGTTTTTAGTTATTATTAATAAATTAAAAAGAGCATACTCGGGTAGCATTAATGACATGAGCAGTAAGCAAGGTGTTGAAATAAAATACTAAATCTGAATGTCAACATTTAAGACTGTAAAAGCTCATTTATGCAAATTAGTACTCAGAGTGATGCTTTCATATCCTTCTGAAAAGCTGCCTCCATTCCAACAGATAGGGTCAGTAGTGAGGATTTAAAAAAATCTGGAAAACTTTTAGTTGTCTATTGAATAGTATTGGATCTAAATCTTAGGGCAACTGCTGCATGTAGTATGAAAAACAACCCATCATTTTGAATGTGATATATCTCACACTCAGAGGAGACATCTACTCCTCTCCCCCTTCTTTATCCAGCCATCAATCAGATGCTTCCCATAAATCAATCACATGTGCTGAAATAGTCTATTTACAAGTAAGGTGCTACGGAAACTATTGTGTTGATTTTCTTTCAAATATTTCATTTGACATTATTTTAATAAACCTACCAAGATGAGTATATTATTTAAAAAACTCTCTCCTAAAATTTCATCTCAATATTTCTTATTTTGACACATGTTAAAATTCTGTCTAATAGTGCTTTAAGTTCTTTTATAGCCGAGATTACAACATTTCAGATGGGAGTCTTTTTTGTAGTATTAAAGATGAAAGCATTGTAGTTTCATTAAAATGCCATAAAAATATTAAGGCTGATGTATGAAGCTCTCAAATCAATATAATTCATTTTGTATCTCAGCAAGAGTTTGAGAAGTAACAGGCTTCTTAATAAAAGGCAATAGATGAAGCTGTCAGCTTGTATAATAAATTGTTAAAATGGTCCCCGAGGAGCCAAACTCCATCATGTGTGTCTCACTGCTATGTGGTCTTTTGGCCTCTGAGCTGCATGTGAAGATGCTCTGTTTAGCTTATTATGAGAAAGGGAAGCAAGAGGAAAAATAAGACTCACCCATCCTGGTACCTGACTGTGTATTTCCCTCTTACACACCAGCCCAACTCAGGACATGGTAAAACACACAGAATTGTGATAAAAAAGGCATTGTTTGAGTTATTCAGGGGTGAGATCATTATGAAGCTATAGAGCGCTAATAGCAATTGTGATCAAATAATAATTGCTAAAAATCATACTTCCTTGATGGCTTTCATTGTTGTTATGTATAAGTTGCTTAAGTAGTACTTTAGCCTTCCCAGATATCTAAAGGATACATTTTTATTTTTGGTGTTCGCAATGTTCTCTTCAACTAATCCTGAGTTATAATAATCTTTCAATGATTATAGTTTATGCATTTTAAAATTAAACCATATTAACAAAAGGAGCATGTAGTGAAATATTTGAAAATTCTGTTAATAACTGTATGAAATATGACATAATAAAAACACTGCAGCAAGTTTTCTCTTTTTTTTTTTTTTTTTGGTTTTTTGAGACAGAGTTTCTCTGTGCAGTTTTGCACCTTTCCTGGATCTCACTCCATAGACCAGGCTAGCCTTGAACTTACAAAGATCCGCCTACCTCTGCCTCCCGAGTGCTGGGATTAAAGGCATGCGCCACCACCGCCCGGCAGGTTTTCTCTTATTTATGGAGATTTATGTATTTTTATTCCAAATGAATAACAGTAAGCATTCAAGAAATGGACGATTTATTTCATTAGTGTTTGAGCATAATGACTTATAATTAAAATAATACCTTATATTTTAATTATGTCCAAAACTAAAGTACTGTAAAGTAACAAATGCATGTTCTGAGTAATAGAAAAGGTATGTTATTATTTAGAACAGAAAACCAAGATAAAAACACTTTACCCCAAAAGAGGTGGAAAGAGTAAAATGTTCAGTAGAATAATAAGTTGATATTTCTGAATATAAATTACAGTAAGATTCAACTAACAGAAAGCATAATTCACAGGGAATGTAATTCTTTTTTATACAGATAATTTTCCAAAAAGGCCAGTGGTCACTCATTCAGAAACAAGCTTCACTTTCAATAGTTTGTCCTCAAAGCAACAGAATGTGTAAATGTTGCTTGGGCACCCTGCAATGGAATGCGTAAACATGAGTGGGGCCCTGCGCTGAAACATGTCTTCACTGTTTCAGTTGTACAACCTTAGATTTCTACCCATGTAAACTTGTTTTTTTAATTAATAAAGACGATAATAAGAAAAAATACTTCAAAATTGAGTTGTTCTGATATAAAGCCTACTTACAAGAAAATCAGCCACCCATAGAAGAAGTCTATCAGAATAGCTTCTGTCAGTAATATCTTAGTACTTGCTTCTCATCTTAACTAATTTTATTATATTTAATTACAGAAAGAAAAGTATTGAGGGATATCCTAGAGGTTTTAAAAAGAGTTTATTAAAAAATTCAAAAAGTATATCATTTGAGAATATACATTCAGAGACCAGAAAAATAAAGTTCAATCTCAATTCATTAATATAACCTTGAACAAAACACATTGAAAATTGTATTGAAAATGACATTCGGAGACTGATTTTATTTGTACATGTTTGAAAAATTACATGCAATGCATTAATTAAAGAAAACTATATTTAATAGGAACATATGATCACCAAGTTGAAATCATTTCAGGAACATATTTGCAGATTAAAATAGACGGAATACATCATATGAATGTACACACTCGAATCTTAGAGAATGTGCCACCAACTTACACATTTAAAGCCAGAAAAGCTCTAGAGACGTAGGAAAGACCCTCAGCCTGAATAAGTTTTCAAAATAGGGTGGAGTAAAAAATGTATTTCATAATCACATTGTAAGTACAACTTGAAAATTAGGAAAAAAAAAAAAAGAGAGAGCTGTCCACTAAGAAACCTTTTATCTCTGGAATCCCTATTTATTGCTGTTGATCTGGAAAAATACAGGGATCAGATAGGAGAAGTCATGGATTAAAATGTCAATGTCTAGAAAGTACAGATCAACTATAAGGAAAATTGAAAAATAATTTTCTTTTCTATCTGTAGATCTTTTCTTTAGGGTTATCTCATCAATGTGTAAGATTTTCATAATTGAATCTCTCCTTCAGTGTCCTTTATGGGGGTGACTGTTCCATCTCAAACTGCATGGTCATTATTTGTAGTATGAATCTTAAAATTCTTATCAAGAAAAACAAACCCAGAGTTAGGTATTGGGGTGAATGCTGGAAGACCAGAGAAGCAGAACAAGCCACAGCTTCCTTACCTCGACAGTTCCTCAGCTGATCCTGTTTCCTCAGACTAGAAGCCTCATAGATCTCAGTTGAACTGCTGCTCAAAAGCCTAAAAGCTTAACCAGCTCTCGTTCCTGGTTTTTCACGCTTTATATACCTTTCTGCTTTCTGCCATCAGTTGCTGGGATTAAAGGCTTGAGTCACCATGCCTAGCTGTTTCCAGTGTGGCCTTGAACTCAGAGATCCAGGCAGATCTCTACCTCTGGAATGCTATGATTAAAGGGTGTGTGTACCACTATTTTCTGGCCTCTATATCTAGTGGCTGTTCTGTTCTCTGACCCCAGATCAGTTTATTAGGGTGCACAATATTTTGAGGAACGTAATACCACCACAATTATTACCAACTAAATTGCTAACAGACATTTCAAAATGTCAGTTTTTTAAAAGCCATTATGATGTCCTTATTTAAAACCCATTTATCAGCCATCCTTCTCAGCTGCATCTACGTAGAGAATACACAAAAGAATACACTATTCTTTCTTTCATCTGTTACATCTCACTGATCCTTGGATAGGCTGCATGCTTATCTGAAGCTTTACACTGACACCATCATTATGGTTAACTTGGCTATTTCAAAGCATTTACCTTTCATGGTTTCCTGGATGTTCTCCTGCTCTCCATCTTCCCAGCAGGTACCCAACAGTATAGCCATTGTGTACATGTTTTCATGCCTCCAATGTCAGGTGGCACTTAGCAGTTTCTTTGCTCAAGTGAAGAAATGCTAACTTTCTTTACAGATAATTTTTGAATGTTTTTTAATTTTGCGTTGTTTTTGTCAGCTTTGGTAAATTAAAAGTCAAATGGTAATTTAGCTTTGGTTATGTCAAATCTACTTTCATTGAGAAAGATTTTCAGTAATGGAATTTTGTGCTGTGACAATTGGCACTGAGGCCTATAACACAGATTATTACAGCATTTCATAACTGAGAGTGATGGAGAATATGGTTATGTGACATCTTAAATTGCCTACTTACCTCATGTGTACCCAATAATTCTAGTGAAGCCTCTCCTGGGTCAATATTTGATCTAAAAACACCCACAGAAAATTTATGCTTTCATATTGTTGAGTGCCTCATAAATTGCTGCTTCTCAGTTGAAAAACTTGTGTTGGGAAATGCAACAAATATGATGATAATTCAGTTCAGATATAGACATATTACTACATCTCACCATTTAATCATACTGAAATGAATCTCATAATTGCCTTTCCTGCTTGCATTCCAAACTGATTTAAAAGCCTGGAAACATGTGCACAGACCAGCATACATAAACAGACAGACACACACAAATATATACAGAAAGACACTCACACTGCACATACCAGAAGAGAAATTGAAAAGAGAGAGTATAAGAAGAATTGCTAAATGGTCTTATTAATTTAAACCCTGAGCCAGATATTGGGGTTAAAACCAAGAGATCAGAGGAATAGGACAAGCCACAGCCAATCTCACCTTACCAGCCTTCAGCCTCCAAAGAGGGCTACTTCCTGTATACCCACGCTTATATGCCTTTCTGTTCTTTCATCTCATTTCCTCTCTTTGCCCAGGTACATCACTTCCTGTCTGTCTGTAGAGACCTCCAGACATTTATGGTTAGTGCTGGGATTAAAGGCATGTGTTACCATGCCTGGCTCTGTTCCCCAGTCTGGCCTTGAACTCACAGAGATCTGGATGGATCTCTGACTCCCAAATGCTAGGATTAAAGGTGTGTGCTACAATTACTTCTATTTTTAGTTTAATATTGTGGATGACTTTTTCCTCTGATCCTCAGATAAGCTTTATTAAGGTGCACAATATTTGGGGGTCACAATATATCGCCACAAGATAGAGAGACAGGCAGAGAGATGTGGGGGGGGCAGAGGGAGAGGGAGAGAGAGAGATGCCTATAGTCTCTGTCAGAAAGAAGAAAACCTTGAATGAATTATAATTAGTTTTACAGACACACTGCATTCTCCCAGTCATCAACTTCATCTACAAGTTCTTTGTCTCTTAGGCTGATGAAGTTACCTGCCATTTAATTGCAAGGTAGATGAATGTCCTAGGATAATGTTATAGGGATGATATGACAGGTAAACGTAGGTTAGCCATCTAGTTCCATTTCCCCTCAGTAAAATGTTAGATGATCTGCACTCACTCATATCTCTTTTCTTTCTCATCTAATTTCAAGTCAGAGTAAGGATTTCAAAACTCAATTAGTTAATGAAATTATAAATTCTCTATAAATTTTATTTTTCATGTATTAAGATATTTTGCATGTAACATAACCTGACTGTAGTTAATGAATGAAAATCACACCCATATTTCTAAGTGTTTACTGAATGAAATACTTTCTACTTCACAATTATAACAAATCTGAAGTATGAATCATTCACTAGAGTTGTAGGAGTTAGCTCTCCAGTAATTATAAAGCATAATTACAATAAAATGTTAGATGTGAACAAAAGTAAATATACATTTCAGAGTATCTTTGACAGTATTGTAAGCCATGAATTTTTATTAGATAGCGTGACTGCAGTTGCAAAGACGTTTTGTAAATAATGAACGCATACAACTCTTATGTCACAGAGAAATAGTTTGATTAAGAAAACATGAAGATTGTATCTCATCTTAGACACCATGTGAATTTTCTTTTTTCTTTTTTTTTTGTGAACCATTAGACACTTCGTGCCTCATTTTGCCTACCCAGAAAAGAGAGTGTGGAATATTTCCAAGCAATATAAATATTGGAAATTATCTTAGCTGTTTCTAAATAGCATATGGTTGTGCAGGCTTGACTTTCTCCAAATGGTAAAGTGTGATATTTTCAAGCAGAGTGATTTCTTCATTTTCCATGTCACACCCACATAGACATCATCTCAAACTTTGCTTCTGCAACCTGCTTAAGAACACAACGCCTCGAATTTCTGTACTTTCAAAATATAGAACGTCAGAACTTCAAAATTCTTGATGCTTTTAGATGGAACACAGACTATTCAACATAAGGCCATGTTCAGTTCTATCTAGAGAATCTTTGATGTTTTGGAAAATTCAGCTTATATTTTAAAGGTTATTAAATGACAAAAGTTTTTGTTCAGTCAATCTATATTTGGTGGTTGTTAGCATTTTGTTTTATTTATTTAATCTTTATGTGCATAAACACACACACAGACACACATACTACCCACAAACTCACAAACAGACACACATACGCACATGTTCAGATATATACCTGTGTAGATATATACATATACAGATACACATACCTACACATATCCCTACAAAGACACACATGTGCAGATACATACAGGCAGTCATACATACATAAACACACATAAGCACGCATACACATGTACACATACATACACACATGAACACAACAGATTTGTACTTCAGCCAGATTCTCCAGAGAAGGTTGTTCTGCCTCATAGAGCTATGCTAGCAACTTTAACCCCTGGACACGTTAATAATTATACTAGTAATGTAGCTCATATTCAGATTGTTTTAGTATTCACAATATACTCCTAATTCTACATTTTAAAATTCAGTATTTTCTGAACTTTTCATTAACTTATTATTAAATATTTTAAATTAAAATGCTTTTAACTTTAGATATGCTAGCTATCACATAAAATTTATATACACCCTCAGTGTTCTCCATATTCCTATTATTTCATATCTTATATACCCATGCCACATTTTGTCTAAAAAATAAGTATGGTTGCATACATTATTTTAAATAAAATATGTTCCTGGATCTAATTTTTGATAGTTTTTCTTTAAAATAACATTTTCTTCTCATTTTAGTGGCTTTTGCAAATTTGATATGTGATTTTATAAAGTAGCTGTCTCTCTAATTTATTCTCTTTAACGCCTGAGTAAATTTGTCTTGCACAATATGTGTATCAGGTAGTGTTCCTGTAGGTCACTTACAATTTAATTAACTTATAGCACTTTTATGAATTTTTTCTGATATTTTCAAATGTTTGCATAATTCTCACTCAAACTCATGTTTCTGCATAGAGTAACATATTCTGTCATGTTTGGAAAGGTCCAGGGCTGAACTGCAGTCTTTAGTATTTGACTCCATTCTTTTAGATGCATGATTTCTGAAGGGCTGTTATTTGTTCTTTATTTCTTGTTTATTTATTTGTTCAAAATGCTTCTGTGACTCCTTTTAAGAGCAATATGTTGTCTGCACTGGTGATAAGTGTGCACAGTGTGCTCTGTATTCAGAAGAATCTTTGTTCTTTTTGTGTGTATCATACTCTTAAAAGAATGTGTGAGGCAAGATGCCAGGAAACTGTTTCAACTAACTTTGTATTTCTACCTAGGGCTTAACTCTATAATATCTCTGTTTCATGCCTTTGGTAACACCTATCTCCAGCTATATGTTTTAGTTTCTCTGGCTAGTTCTTGATTTCTTCAAATTAAAATTTTAACCCCAGGAAAATTCTTTATAATTCAGGGTAAGCAAACAGGAAGTGACAAATATTATGAGTTTTTTTTTAACTTACTACTGATTTTCTTGACAGTCTTGTCACTCTGCATAGACAGTTGTGCATTATGAATTATCATTTACTAAGGAATTGGAATTTTCTGGAAGCAATGAGAGGTTAACAGCAATCAGAGGAAAACACATACAATGTCAGCTAGATAAAAAAGTCACTGCAGGAAATGTGGAGTGCAGTGGCGAGGATAAAGGAACCTCCTTGGAGTGATTATTTAGGAAGCTATTATGGTTGTTCAGGTGAAAGATGCTGAGAAATTGCATTGAGGTTGTGATAATAGAAAAAGAGAGTGAGGACAGGTTCATAAACCATTTCGTTTATTTCTTCATCGATTGTGAGAACCAAGGAGAGTGAGGAAGCATTGTTTTTAACTTGCAACTCTCATTTTTTATATCTTCACAACTGATAAGATTTCTAACAGATCTCTTTGCTAGTTGATTAATAGCTGCTTTGATGTCTCTACATTAGGTTCTGAGTCTCTCATATGTTTCATCTCTCCACACGTGACACAATACCTGACTCTCAGTGTTTTTTCTGTTTTACACAGAGCATACAGAAAACCTGAGAACACTCAAAGATCTACTTTGGTAGAATATTTAGTTAATAGTATATAATTTAGTACTATGTAATATAGCACACTTCAAAATATATTAAAGAGTTTTCGGATGTATAAGTTCAAATAAGTTTCATGTTGAACTACATACAGAAAAATTGTAAAGGAACAGATAAATAAGGTAAATAGAACTGAAAACTAAAAGTCTCCTATGTATTTTTTGGGATGTTAGTATTTTACTCCATGAAGTGAAATCTAAAGGCTTAGTGAGAACAATCAATAATAAACAGAACCATCCCTGGAGCTGAAGGAGGTCCAGGAGAATTTCACACCCAGAGCCTTGATGGAAGATGTCACTGAACATTTGGTAATGGATGTGCCCAGTAAGACTGAACCGTTCCTGGAATGAAGTGACTCTGAGTTGATTTGTTTTACCTTTGCTTTGAGATATAATACAATACTATTCTAATGTCAATTTAAGACAACATAAATTCATTATCGCTTAATTTCTTAGTTTCTCGTAATTGATTATCTGAGATAACTGATCAAGACTAGAATGGAAACATCTCATCTGAGGGTAGCCTTCATTTCCAATATGAATACTTGGTAGCAGATAGTGGTTATTGGCAGGTATGGAACTGGGCATTCTTCTTCCAGAAGCAGCCATCCATTCTCCACCATGTGGTCTGTTCTAAAGGTGTTAATTTCTTTCTTCAAGGCAACAGGGTGACATCTATTGTAGCTTAAGCTCTTTAACAGTGGGGATTACTAGCACCTATTCAAGGTTAAATCTTTTCATTTAACTGAAAGATAAAAGACTTACCTTTGGTGTATACAGTTGTATCACCATAATACATGCATTGCCTGTACTCAAGGGTATTATATAATATATGCATATCAGAAGGCCAGAATCTTTAACATTATCTAAGATTTCCATCTAACACTTAAGTGCCATTGCAAAGATTGTAAGTGGATAAACAGACAAATAAAAGGCAGGGATTCAGGTTATTTGATGGATTCTAACAAAATAGTTGACTACATTTTCAAAGAATGAAATGAAATATAAACATGCTGAAAATAATATTCAAATAATTAACATGAAAATGTCAATAAATAGGATCTACTTCTATCAGTGATTAAGGTAGAGTTCTTCCAGTCTTGCACAAATTTACTCCCAGAAAATGAAGAACAGAGAACATTTTCTTTTTGATTTTACAAAGACAGACTTATTTAAATAGGCCAAAGTAAAGAAGAAACAGGTGAAGGTAATTGTGGACATGAGTGGAGAGGTGTCTCAGTAGATAAGAGTACTGTTGCCCACACATGAGGACCTTTGTATGTCTGTTTCTCCAGCACTGTGGTGAACAGAGACAGGGAGTTGCTGGCCACCAGCCTAGCTTCAGGTTCAAGGAAAGAGTCTATCTTAATGGAATATGGTCAAGTGGTAGTTCAGGACACTTGACATCCTTTGGCTTATATATGTGCATGCATGGGTATGAACATCCACAAATATATGTCTCTATACCACCCACACTTATATACACGTATACCCACACAGGTGAAAATTGTAGTCTTATTCTTCATATGAACCAATGTGAAAAAATAGTGCACAAATCAATATAAAATCAAATGTGTGAGCATAAAGGAATAAATTTTGAGCAAACAGGGTTTATCCCTCCGCTACAAGAATCAAACATACTTAAAAATCAGATAAAAATCACCTCTGTACCATATTAAGATTGAAAATAAACTACATATGATCCCATCATTAGGCACAATATGAAGGGTTTTTTTTTTTTAACGCAGGATACATTGTACTTAAAACACATGTCTGATGGAAAAAGAACACTGATATTGGAGTCTGTTAGTACTCGATGTCTATAGTGTGAATAGTTAATTCTAATACCTAGGGAAAAAATAAAATGTTACACTTACAACTTCTATTCATCATTGTAGTGATGGTCTTAGCCTATGTAATAGGTCAGGAAAAACAAGTAAAGCATACACATCAGAAAGGAATCAATGAAAATAGCTGTATCTGTACTTTACTGATCATTTATTGTAAAATATAAAATAAAAATCTTGCAGAATTGATGAGTGAGGTAGTAATATCAAAACAAATAATTGTAATTTCTGTCCTTATAATATTTATTTATAAATTTAAGCTAAATATAACTGTTGCACTTATAAAACAATATACAAAGAGATACTAATATTTAATTAAATAGTTACAATATGAATTGCAATATAAACTTTCTTGAAGGAAATTTTGGGAAAATATCTTAATTGCCTGAGGAATATAGAATTTTCATAGACTGTAATACTTAATATTATTAACATTCTTGTTTAAATCATATTTTTATACAAAACTGGATATTTCAATTAGAACTATAATAGCCTGATTTAAATAGTAAGAGCTTTAACATTTTTTTAAAAATCTGAGAAACTCCTTTAAACATCACAAATTTGGAAGAGAAGGTCCATGTTAGAAATCAGTCATCATAGTGCCTAGTTCCAGACAGTGTGGAATTAAGCAAAAAGATTGGAAAAGAATACAGACCACAAACTAAGCCAATTTATATTTTCAATGTGTTTTCAAACACAATGTCAAGTTAATTACCACATAAAGGAGATAAGTAGCATCAAAATTAGTTCTTGGTTAGTTGAGAATCTCTTCAAGAAAAACATATATCTTGAGGCTTTATCATACACTTCATTCTAATATTAAATTGAATTATATTATAACATTAAGGATAAAATGTCACACTAAAAAAATATACAAAAAGTAGTCCTTGCCAGTTATGTGTGTATGTATGTGTGTGTGTGTGCATATACAAAGACAATATTCTTTAAAAAATGGATATTTACTATTTCTCAGCCTCTGGACAATGAAAACCTCACACAAATCTTAAAAGAAAACTAAATTATAAATTGCAATTCATCAAAATTCTATCGATCATTTTTCTCAAGACAATATTCAAAATAAGACATTTCCAGATATAGAAATAACATACTCTTAATGAACACATCTTAATAAATTTTTTAATATATATATATTTGAAAAAAATTCTTATAATTCTTCTAATGCAATTTTAAAGAATTTTATAATTCAATATTAATAAACCAAACACAAATCAGCAGAATGAAAGTTTCAGTGCACCACTACTGTCTACTGGCAAGGTAGGCATTAAATCACTTTACTTTTATGTGGCTTGCACTCCTTCTGCTTATTTTGAAGCTTATATCTTAGCGGAAATGATATAAAACAAGTAATCACTTGTATGATTACTTTAAGAAAATATTTGGGCAAGAAGCAGTGTTTTAGACAGGGCAAGCATATAAACAGTGTAGCTATGAAAGCAGATGGAGGATTATAAGTTACAAATAGACAAAGCAGTGGGTCAGTCATGGAGATAATAGGGAACAGAAGTGAAAAAGTGATGCAGGAAATTATATGGAAATGGACAAAGCCTTTTAAGAGAGAATCTTAGGAAGTGTAGGTGGGAAACACTGCAGAAATAAGATGAACAAGAAACTAGTAAACCACCTTAAGGGTTTTGGTCATTATTTTATAGACAACAGTAGTCGACCAAACAGTGCTGATATGGTGTCTTTCTGAAGGCAAATTGGAAAGTGATTGGGTGGGAGTGCAGAGTCAGTGAGTCCCCTTTCTTACCAAAAACAGTAACAGAAATGACATTCAACAGCCCAGAAGAGGAAGTAATCAGCTATTCGGTAGCTTGGAAGATTCCTGAGGAAATCATGTGCACAGCACATGAAACAAAACTATGAGGACATCTATTATGTAATTCAAGGAAATGAATCTAAAAAGACACAAATTACAAAATCACAGAGGGAAGAATGCAGAAAATGTTATCTATATTGAATTTAATATCATTCAGCTATAAATATTTGCTAAAAACACATTAAACCTAAAAATGCTACAGAAGTAATATGATATGGAAGTCCTTAAGTGAGGAGTAAGGTCACAATTTTATTAATAATCATTCATCATAATTATGTCATTTTCATAAAAATGGGTTGTTTACAATAGCTCCCTTTAATTTATTCATAGATTTTATTATTTATTTAATATGATTAAGGATATTAATGACACAATAAAGTAATAGACTTGAAAAATTTAAACATAACACTTTTTTCACTTAAAGGTAGGTATTATACTTATATAAATATATATTATAAAATATAAATATATATATTTATATTTTATAAATATATATACTTATATAAATGTGTTTATTGAAACACTAATATCATTGCTAATAGACAATAAATGTATATTTAAGTACCAAATCTTAGTCGATAATTTATTATACCTGATTTAGTGGTGCTAAGTTCTCATTTAACTCTTCATGCTGTTCAGTGAAATAAATAGTAAGGTCCAAAAGCAATAAATCTACCAATAGCACCTTCGTTTTTGAGAATTCCAAGTCTGCTTCAAATTAGAAATGGGCAATAAGGAAATCTATAAATCAATAGCTTTTTAAAATATATCACTGAGGTAAGTATAATCTATCTATCTATCTATCTATCTATCTATCTATCTATCTATCTATCATCTATGTATCCATCTACCTATATATCTATCATCTGTCTTCTATCTATCCATCTATCTATATATCTAAATCATATATATATATGTTTTAATTTAACCAAGTGGCAAATTTTCCATAAAAATTATGTTTTTATTATAAATTATATTATTTTTATAGATTTTAATGCACAATTTCAGTTGATTATCTCCTAAATAGTGATTTATGCTTATACAATGGCATATATTCTTTTTTGATATTTGCCCCTTGGTTGAATGAACCATAATGTAAGTAATATAATTGTAAATATATAATCATTGTAGTAAGGGTATAACCAATGTTTATATGTTCAAACTTGATAAGGAAAGTCCTTCTTGCTTGTTTACCCAGTTCCAGCAGAAGTCTTGTAAGGTTATGTATTCACTATCTCTTGCTTCAAAACCACATCCAAAGTTTCTGCTATAAGCAACCAGGAACATTTATTATCTCATAGATTCCATGGTTCAGGAATCTGGAAGTGATAACAAGATAAATATGTTGCAATAGAGATGTCAGTTGAGCCTGCCGTTATTTCTAAATTTGACTTGTCTTTAAGATAACCTACCATTGTGGTTCCCTCACACTGTTGGAAATAGAAGTTGGCTAAGGTTTCATTAGGGGTTACTGAGTGTCCTCAGGACGTGCCAGCCGAGTTTCCCTAGAGAAGTTGATATAGAAGATAGTGAAGCAGAAGCCACCATGTTTATGACATTGCCTTGACTATCACATCCACCCTTCCTGCAGTATCTTTTTGCATATGCAGGTTATCCTTGTTCTGTAAAGGAGGATATGAATACCAAGATATAAGATTTATTACTGGTCATTCTAGAAGCTGATGCCTACAGGCATCTACAATAATTTCCCCAATATGTAAATGTAAAACACAAACAACAAGAAAAAAAGAAAGAAAGAAAACCACTGACATTAAGATACCAAAGGATAGAGTCAGCATTTGAATCCATATGCTGCATCTGTAGAATATATATGGTCTTAAAACAAAAGGGACAAGCTGGGAATGTGCTTCAGCTGTGGCATGGTTTCCTTACATGTGTGTTATTGGAAGTTCCCAAAACCAAGAAGGAGGGAAGGGAGGAAGGGAGAAAGAGTGAACGATTACCTTACACCCTTTATTTTAATATTCAACTTAGAGGAATAGAGATTTGTATATTATGTTTTCTATTGTATTCCATGTTATATGTTTCACCTATAAGGTATAGTCTGATGTCCTTGTTTTCTATATAGAAGTTATTTTTTTTAGTGTTTTACAAGAGTTTTTCATATTTTGAAATAATTAACATGGTGACTTCATGTGCTGCTTTTTTTTTGTCTGTTGGGCTATTTGTGTGGGCAGGATCTGACTCATTTCTCAGGGTTACCGGGAAAACACTACATAGCCCAAGATGGCCTTGAACTCATAGCAACCGTTCAGCCTTGGCCTTTTAAATGCTGGGGTAAGCCATCTCTCCAGGCTCACACTTTCCGTTGTGAAAGGTGTTTTCTGAGTAATGACTATGATGGTTTCCAACTGATGTTTATCCTTTATTGCCAAATTTAACACTGTACACTAAGTTCATAGAATTCTTCTCCAAATTTATCACTTAATTCAAAAGAGTCTTTCAAACTAATTTCTCCAAAGTTAATTTCTTCAAGTAAACTTTGCAACAGAAATTCAAATTGTCACCTATGGTCAGAAAAATTTGTTCCTAATGACTAAAATGCCAAGCCAAATTTGTTTCTTGTTACTGTTAGTGTGATTATTGAGTTGAGGGTTTATTGGAAGTTAACTTCAGCAGTACTGAGGACATGTAGTCAGTACAAGGGAAGGGAAGAGCAAGCCAAAAACATGGTTCCACTGCCCTATCAAATTCATCTCATTTTTTTTCCTTTAAAAGTGCATTTAAACTGCCTAAGACCCTTTGGGAAATGTGAGCTGCAGGATATTTTGTATAATAATTTATTCAGTTTACTAGTTAATGATTGTTTAATGATTTCTTCTGTCTTTCATCTATCATATTCCTTTCATGTACCTTTATCTGTTCAGGTTCTGTCTATTTATAATTCAGGAAGAATAGGCAGTTCTGTGGAAAATGGAAAAAATTGTTCCGAGGAATTTCTGAAAGGCAACCAATTAATAAAAAGCCCTAAATCTTAAATGCAGCTCCACTCTCTCTGCTTAATACAGAGCAATGTTGCTGCCGGAGAGGCTACAGCTGATGACATATGACAGTAGAAATCTGGGTGTGGGTTTTGTCTGCCTAAGACAGTGGATTTCAAACTTCCTAATGCTGCAACCCTTTAATACAGTTCCTCTTGCTGTGGTGACCTCTAACCATAAAATTGTTTTCGTTGCTACTTCATAACTTTGATACTGTCCTAAATCATAATGCAAACATCTGTGCTTTCCTCTGGTCTTTGGCAACCCCTGAGAAAATGTCATTTGACCCCCAAAGGGGTCATCACCCACACAACCACTGATCTAAGGGATACACGCACGCACACACACACACACACACACACACACACACACACACACACACACACACTTTGGGTAGAAATATGATCTTACATGAGCCTATACATTTCCATTTTGTAGAGAAGACACGATGGCGTATTGATCTCTTAGGTCAGTGGTTCTGTGGGTCATGACCCCTTTGGGGGTCAAATGGCATATATACTTTTATTTATGCATGCATACAAGTAATCTCATCAGAGCCTATGTGTTCTTTCCTAAAGGCTAACTTGCTTTAGTGATTCAAAGTCATGACTCTAAATGCAGTCTTCTTTTAAGTCTCATACAGAACAACATCTGTTGTTTTTTTTTTTTTTCAAGTTTAAATTACATTTTGGAAACTATTAGAATTATGTTATTTTTGAAACCTTCGTAGGATATTTGATTCAGAAAAATCCGCTTTCCTGTCTTATTGGCAACAATTTCCTGAGACTTAAAGTTAAAACGTATATGACAGAAAATGATAGAAAGTACATCGTTTAGACCTTTTATCTATATCCCAATTCCAGTGTCATTTAAATCATTCAGACCTTATGAGATCTGAACTCAGTGTCCCGTCTTTATCTTGAACTTGCTGTTTCATTTGAAACAGTCTAAATGGTTTTTTTGACCTCATCAATGCTTTTGATACAGTATGTCCCAGAGACACGTCTCAGTTCACTGTAGCTGGAAGTTTTCCTGTGTCCCACCTGGCCCGCTATCACACAGCTGCTTATAAAATAATCATTCAGAGGCTTATATTAATTATAACTGCTTGGCCATTAGCTCAGGCTTATTACTGACTAGCTCTTACACTTAAATTAACCCATAATTCTTATCTATATTTAGTCACGTTCCTTGGTACCTTTTCTCAGTTCTTCCTTGTCCTCTTGCCTCCTCTGTGTCTGGCTGGCAACTCCTGACTTAGCCCTTTCTCTTCCCAGAATTCTTCTCCCTGCTTGCCCCGCCTATACTTCCTGCCTGGCTACTGGCCAATCAGCGTTTTATTTATCAACAAATCAGAGATAAATGTTGCGTGTGTGTGTGTGTGTGTGTGTGTGTGTGTGTGTGTGTGTGTATGGTGTTGGGATCAGGCCTTCAGAGCTTTTATGGCAACCGGATATTGCTAAGAGTCTGTCTGCATCATCAGTAGACTGCCTCCTCAGAAAGCATCTCGACCACTTTGCATTATATCAGAATCATAGATGAATCCCTATGGCATTAGCTGGGCTTTGCTTCAGTCTTGTACTGATCAGCATATGTTGGCAGGCACTGGAAATTTCAAAAGAAAACCCTCCAATTTTCATCGCCAAAACCTTAAATGCATAAACTTGAACACACCACCAGTACAGATAGTCTGTCCCCTCATTCCCTTATATTTTACCCCAATATCTACAGTCTGTCACTTTGTTCAGACAACATCTTAAGAGGATTTTCATTTTTCACTGTATATATATATATATATATATATATATATATATATATATATCACAAGCAAAATTCTATTATCACTAGACCCCTCTTTCCTCCTGACCCTCACACTGGATGAGATTCATCTCCTCAGGCATGTCAAGAAGGCCCTGGATATTGTGGACTCCTTTTCATCATCAAATCACTTCTTGCTCTTGTTGATACTACTTCATGTTTCACTCACTTTCTAATTCCTAGGAACATGAGAAACTATACAGGGAAATTTCTTAACTATGTTTTCCAAGGACTCCTTTATTTTACTCTAATGTTTTCTGTTTCCTATATATTTGTTTTCAATTATAATTAAAGGAGTTGTGTTCATTTCTCTGTTGGATCCCATTGGCTCAAACATTTGAGAAGTTTTTCTTGTTACTTGATCTTCAAATTTTCTAACTGGCTTTCATAAACAAGTGGATGTTTCTTCACTCTCTAATTTGACGACTGAGTAAATTACCTCTATATGCTTTCTTCTCCTTTCTACTACTTGATCCCAGTTGTTCTTGGAATTGTCATTTAAGCATCATTTCCTTGATGCTGCTTTTCTTTATTTCATCAGTGGAGGCAAAAATGTCCATTATATCTTCTTTGAGAATCTGCAGGTGTTTGCTGTTCAACATTTACCACACATTTATTCACATGTTATGATCTCCTCCTTGAGGACTTAAATAATCTTATTCTTGTTACAATTGCTATTGAAAAAATAAAATAAATTTCAGTAGCACATATAATGATATTTCTCTACAACCATCCAGTATATAATAGGTGTTTGAGAAACTAATGGCCATGTTTCTATTATTCCAATTTAATTGCAGATAGTGCTGTTGTCCATCATATCAGGAGTTTAACCTGTCATATGTTTCAGATGAGGAAGAATGCTAAGCTTTGCTATCTCTTTGAGTGTTTGATTGGTCACATTTAAAGTTACATAGAATTCTGTGTAGTTTGTAGTGTAAGTTTTAGTTTCAAACAAATTAAATTACATTGCCCTTCTCAGTATCTGATTTAATGCTTGAATACTTTAAAAATGTACTATATCATAGAGATTTTGTGAAGTTTAAACACATGTGCATATATATATATATATATATATATATATATATATATATATATATATATAAAATCTATCATAAAGGCCAAAATACTCTTTGAGATTATTATAATATGAAGTGTCAAGAACTATATTTCATTCTACTATAGTAGAATAATAATAAGGAAATAATAAGGAAAATCTTTAGTTGAAAACCCAAGAAATTACATTTATGAGGACAGGAATTTTGAAAAAATATCAACATTAGATGTTATAGCTAATACATACAATTTTTGATATAGAATATAAAATATTTGACTCCTTTGAATATTTAATTGGTATGATGCATACAAAATTATAGATTTAAAATAATTAAGCAATTATAAAAATGCAAATATCCTTTTAAAGTATTAATAAATTAATTGTAAAATTGTTTTAAAGATTTGGAAATCCAAACCTGAGAAGAATTTCATGTATTCAATCAACATATTTATATTTAAAACTTGTGAGATTAAATGACTTAAAGGTTTACTTAAATCAGTTTTTTGCCATTTAGCATTTAAATGGAGTATTGTAGTTGAACTGGCACAATCTATGATGTGTGATCACACACAGTTATTTTTATTGATTAATCCAATAGGATTGAAATAAAAATCACAGAATTGCTGGATGGTTTCTGTTCTCATGAGAAAAATATGTAGGTTTCATAGCTCTCAATCCACTCACACTTAGCAGCAGAATCTAATAAGCAAAAAATATGTAAGAAATTTTATAATGAAGTCTATTCAGTTACTGTTTATAATAAGCTTTTACTTGGTGAAATAAAATGAATAGCATTGTTTTTGTTTTGATTCTGTTTATATATATTTTTTTCCTAATATGCCTTTCCTGAATGATGTTTGATTTCTGTAATCAAAAGCCAGGACTAGGTCGGTTTAGTTAGTGTTTCTGTTTATTGCTTTCCAAAGAACTGTTACCTAGCAACCACATGGGGAAATCTTGTAGCTTTAAGTCATACAAGAGCATAGAAAATAAAATGATGCAGGCATTTAAAGACATGATCCAGCTTACTGAAACCTAATTGTTATAATTGGAAATAGCCAGTGATGTTACAGAGGGGAGAGTCTATGGGACATGTTTGCTCAATGACTCAAAAAAGATGTAACCCATTCCCTGGCACTGGAAGTTTTACTTGGTGGTGTAAGATGTCTAGTTGGGGCATTGTTTCTTCATTGTATGGTGACTACATTTAAATTTTATATATATATATATATATATATATATATATATATATATATACACACACACACACATTAGGAAGCTACAGTATAACAATCTTAAAAAGTTACAGTCGTAGGCACTAGTAGCTTTCCATATGGTCTTTCAAAGGTACTTTAGTATTTCTTGTTCCTCCTCATATTCTTTCCTTTACTCTGGCCTTCCATGGCACTCCTCCATTAGTCTTCCTGTCCTAACTTCCTCTTTGTCTCTTTATCACACTATAATGTATTTACCCTACCTTGGAAGAGTCCCTCTTTCATCTTCCTCTATCTAACCTAGTGACTTCGTTTAAAACACACATTCCTAAACTTTAAAAGCTAACATTCACATATAAGAGAAAACATGCAATATTTGTTTTTTTTAAGGTCTGACTTACCTCATTCAGAATGTGTGTTTTTAACTCTATCCATTTACCTGAAAATTTGATAATTTCATTTTTCTTAAAAGTTGGATAATGTGCTTTTTTGTAAATATACCATATCCGATTATTCACTCATCAGTTGATAGAGATCTAGACTATTTTCCAATTTCTAGATCTCATGAACAGAGCAGTAATGAACATCGATGATCAAGTACCTATCTCCGTAGTGGAGACCTGTTGGTGCCTAAGAGTGGTATAGCTGGATTTGTGGCAGATCGATTTTTTTTTTATTTTTAAGGGGCCTCTATACAGATTTGCACATTGACTCTACTGTTTATACTCCAGCCAGCAATGAATAAGGGCTCACTTTTCACAGACTACTCACAAGCATATGCTGGCTTTTTTTTTGTTGATCTTAATCATTCTGATTGGGATAAGATGAAATCTCAAAGTAATTTTAATTTAAACTGTCCTGATGACTACAGATGTTGAATATATATTTAAGTGATTTTCAGCCATTTGTTTTGTTTTTGAGACTTTTAGTTCTGTTCCACATTTTTTTAATTGGGTAATTTGTTTTCAGGTTGTCCAGTGTTTTTCATTATTTATCTTTTCTAGATTTAACCCTCTAACTGATTTATAACTGGTAAAGTTTTTTTTTTTTTTCCTATTCTGTAAACTGCCAATGTGCTGTGCTGTCCTTGGCTGTGCAAAACCTTCACGAGGTCCCATGTATTCATTGTAGCGTACTTGTTCAGTCAGTCCTTTCTTGCGTCTTCACTTCTGTCAGATTCAGGGTATCCAGTTTCATGTTGAGGTCTCAGATACATTTGGAGTTGAGTTTTATGCAGGGTGATAGACGTGGTTCTATTTTCATTCTTCTACAAACAGTCAGCCAGATTGACTACCTTTATTTGTTGGAGATGCTGTCTTTTCAGTGTGTATGTTTGCCTTCTTTGTAAAGTATATATATACATATGTGTGTGTGTCTTTAATTTAATTCCACTGGTAAATTTGTCTGTTTTTAAGTATATATATACTGTGTTGGTTTTACTATTATAGCTCTGTAATAACTTGAAATCTAGAATGATAATACCTCCAGCAGTTCTGTTATTTTTCAGGATTGGTATAACTATCTTTTTATGTTTCCATATGAAATTAAGTATTATTTTCAATTTCTGTAAAGAAATGTGTTAGAATGTTGATGGGGTTGCATTATATTATTAATAGTGTGCTTTTGGTAGCATAGCCCTTTACACAATATTAATTCTACTGATCCACTGGCATAGGTTTTACTCATAAAATTATTCCACGAAATGGAAACAGAAGGAATATGTCCTATTTCTTCTTATGAAGCCACTATTACTCACTTAACAAAACTAATGATACAACCAAAAAAATGTACAGACCAAATATCCCTCATGAACATAGATGCAAAAATTCTCAATAAAATACCTGTGAATGGAATCCAACACAACAAAAGATTATCCACCACGATCACATTGCTTTTATCCCAGCGATGCAGGGATGGCGCCCACATACGTAAATCTTTAAATGTAATTTACTATATACATAGACTAAAAGAGAACTACATGATCATCTCATTAGAGGATGGAAAGACCTGTGACAAAATCCAACATCTTTTCATGATAAAAGTCCCTGGGACAACAAAGATATAAGGGACATCCTTCAACCTAATAGGAGCAATTTGCAGCAAGCCTATAGTCAGTATCATGTTAAATGGAGATAAACTCACAGCATTTCTACTAAGTACAGGGGAAGACAAAGGATTTCCCCTGTATTTCAATTTAGTACTTGAAGTCTCAACTGGAACAATACAGCAACTGAACTAGATATCAACAGGAAACGAAGGAAAGAAACACATAGGACAGGAATATGTCAAAGGACCCTTATTTGTAGATTAGTTACTTTTATACCCCAAAAACTGCACCAGGATTTTTCTAAAGCTTACGCACATATTCAATAAAGTACAGGATCCAAATTTAATGCATAAAATAAGTAGCCTGTCTGTATACACAGGGCAGCTGTTACACACAAATGGACTGAGGAAGAAATCAGGGAAACAATGCCTTTCACAAGAGCCTCAAAATATTTTGGACTAACTCTAAACAAACAATGTAAAGGCTTGTGTATCATAAACTTTAAAACATTAAGGAAATTGAATAAAACACCAGTTTATGGAAAGATGGCACATGCTTATGGGGTAGTATTTATAGAATTTAAATAATCCTACAAATAAGACATGTTTCACTGTAATTCTTAAACATTTGAAATTAAAAATAAAATAATAAAAAGAAACTTAAATCATGGATTACTACCATCTTAAATTATTTTCTTTCAAAACTATTGCACAGTATTTGAGACAAACACTCTTTGCGGTCTGATCCCCTTCCCGCTATATTGAGGAGCTTTCTATTATTGTAACAAATGCCAGATAGTTGATACCAAGAAAAGAGTTATTCTAACCTACAGTTCTGGCTGTAGTACAAATGTTTGATCGTCCAAGAATCAAAACTTTTAGATTCTTATCCATTCCCCATACATAACAAATGCTTCACATACCCAGTAGGTGCTACACCAGCACTGTTCTAGGATACCTGATTAATTAAACATAGCCCTCCATGATCTGGCTCTTAAATATTACATTTGCTGATTGACCTGTACATTATTGACATTATGACTGACCCATATGTATGAACAATAAAATACTGTAACTTCAATAAAATGACAGTTTTGGGAAAGGGAATAAATTGGAAACTCACAGTAGATAGTGTGTCACAGCATGTTATGTGACATGGAAACCGAGAGATTTCCAGAAGTACTGTGGTACATTATTTTTTTTATTAAACACCACTTTTGTTCCTGGGAGGTACTTAGTTTCCTTGGTGATGTGCAAGGTCTATCCTGTAACATCCTCACTAGTCACTCTGTGATGATGAGGTTGAAAGTGCACTGCAGTTGCTTGGGTACTTACTGTGTGTCCACACTCTATGCAGAGGTCAAAAAAACCTTCTTAAACTTCAGTTATCTACTTGCTAGTACCCTGTCCATCATTTCCTTTTGACTGTAATGTGTCTTTTATGGTATCATCTGAAACATGTCCTTGGGAAGGCATCACAGTGCTAGAATTTGGTCCTTATCCAATGTCAACATTATGTTCGAGATACCTTAAAGGACAGCCCCCAAAAGGTTCTCAAAGGGAAGCATTTTCTGAAGCACACTTTTTCATTTTCTATGTTCAGATCTGTGGACATTTGATTTTATTTCTGATTTCAAGTAAAGTCCTACTTTAGAAATTCTGTCTCTGCTGGAACATTATGGCTTCTTATCTTAGAACAAATATGTTCTTAACTGAAATCAGCAAGGTGCAGTTGATTCTCATCAGAATATTTTTTCTTCTGACCTCTTTTGTAGACTTGTGCTTACTGCATATAAAACAGACACTGGGGGAGAAAAGATTTCTTTCTGGATGTATTGATGCATTTATAAGCCTCTATCGCCTATGTATTTTATGATAGTTTTAGAAAAAAAATGTTGAATTGCAATTTTTTATTTTTAATCTTTTAGAGATTTTCGGGGGGGGTTGAGATTGTAATATAATTACAAAATTTCTCTCTTCCCTTTCCTCCCTAAAGTCCTCCTGTACATCCTTCCCTGACCTCCTTCAAACCCAAGGCCCCCTCTTCACTAACTATTGTTGCATGCATGCATGAATATGTATATACATATATACATTCCTAAATATAATGTTTAAGTTCATATCATGTTACTTATATGTATGTTTTCAGGACTGACGTTTTGGTACTAGATAGCCAATTGGTGTGCTATTCCCTGGAGAAGACCCCCCTCTCCTGATTCCAGATTTTCTCAGTTGCCTACAGTTCCTCGTGTAGGACTGAGGCCTCATAGGGTTTTTCCCATCCTCTTTGGCACGTCCACTGGTTTTGACTTTGTTCAGTTTACATTTGGACAGTCATGTTGGTGAAATTTTATGAGTGTAGCTTCTGATATCACTAGGAGACACAATCTCACAGCACACTCCCCGATCCTCTGGTCCTTACAATATTTTTGTCACCTCTTCTTCAGTGTTCTCTGAGCCTTAGGTGTGCACATTGTTTTGTGGATGTATTCATTTGGACCAGGCTCCACAGTGTTGATTTTGATTGGTTGTGGTGGTTTTCTGTAGTGGTTGTCTCTGTTGCAAAGAGAAGTTTCCTTGATGAGGAGTCAAGACTATATATTTCTGTGGCTATTAGGACAGCTGCTTATAGCTGTTTATTGTTAGAGATGATGATGGTTTAGTAAATCAGTGGTAGCATATTCTCTTCCAGTATCCATGACATCAGTAGCTCTGCATATGTACCTAGGTTTTCTGTACTTGGTTTCCTTCTTGTTGAGTGGGTTGTTAAATCCAATTATGGAGCAGTTAGTTAACACCAACGTATGTTTAACACTACTTCACCTTTAGGGTTACCTTGCCATGCAATTCATAATGTGGCTCATAGGCCTAATAGCTGGGTAGGTTTGTTGATTTTCCTCCCACCTTTCTTTCAGGTTAGTTCTAGCTCAGGAATCCCGGGGCTGTTTCTGAAGTCCATGGTGTCATCAGCAATAAGGACTTACTTTCCACTCTGTGGGCATAATCAAAAACAACAACCATAGGCTGCATGTTTGGGGAGTCTCTTAAACAACCTGGTCAACAACTCAAAAGAGGGCTTTTCATGTCTCATATTGATGTTTTTGTTAGGTTGTCTTTGACTCTTAAAGGGGCACTGTCAGCTCAGGTGGGTAAAGCTCATATGTGGAATTGCATATGTTATCAGCCATTTTTAGCGAAATAGTTAACATTTTTTACGATATTTTGTGGCTTTTGAAGGCACCCTTATTGTTATTTTACCCACATCCTGCCTCCTGTATTTACCTCCTTCTCACCCTATTAATGTGCCCACCTCATCTTTTCCATTTCTCCTGTCAGATCACCTCTATGAGTGCATGTGTATGTACTTGTGCATGGAGACCAGCAGTCAACCTTGGATGTACTTCTCAGGAAGCTGTACTCTTTGGTGTTTGAAAAGGTAGCTCTCAATGGCTTGAGGTTTGCCAAATAGTATAGGTTCACTGGCCGGCAGTCACACTGGTCCTTTTCTCTCTGCTTTCATGTGCTAGGCTTAACTGTGTGGCTCGCTACATCAGGCTCCCCCCCCGACCCCCCCGTGTGCTCTGGGATTGGAAACTAGGTCTTCATGTTTGTAAGACAATCACTTTACCAAATGAGCCCTATTTCTGGCCCAAGTTTCCTGCATTTTAGTGAGGCAAAAAGGAAAAAACACAAGAAAACAACAGATTATCTGCAACCTCTATTTTGCCACCTTCTTCCTAATCATTTCCATCTATTTGACTAAGAAAATAGAGCCATAGTAAGAACAACATTACTTTCCTAAACCTCCACAGCTACTCCTCCCCTGCCTGTATTCATCCCCATATGTTCTGCCTTTTCTCCTGGTGTTACAGAGGGACATTTTTAGCTGCCATATGACAGAGAAGGTACACAGGAATGGTGCATTATGTTAGGAAGCTTGTCTAAGTTCTGACTGCTGGTGAGTGATATGCTGAGGAATTTGAAATATATCCTACTTGTTTTAGAGCTTATGAGAACCCATTTGACACATGAGGAAGCCTAAGCAATGAGACTAGTGGTGACAAAGGAAGCATGTCATCCTGCCCAGCAGGTTAGTCAGCAATCACAATTGTTACCCAACTCTTTTAAATCCTCTCAGTGTGACAGAAGAACTGAGCTTTTACTTTTATTGAATTTTAACTTATGGATAGTTACATGTGGTTGACCAGCAGGATTGGGCAGCGGGATCTAAGTAAGTTAACATATTTCAGCACAAAGGTGACTTACATGACATCAAATCACATTAGGAAGACTCTGCCTTTCCCAGGAGAGTATCTCTGAATTGGATTTATTTGTAGCAATTCTCAAATCTAGCAAGGTGTGTGTATGTGTGTGTGTGTGTGTGTGTGTGTGTGTGTGTGTGTGTAGATTTTAATGTTTCTGTCTTTGTGATGCATGTGTGCAGGGTGTGGAGGCCGGAGCAGATCATCAAAGATCCTGCTCTACCACTCTGTTTCTATTGCTTGAAACGGGCCCCTTACTGAACCTGAAGGTTACTGTTTGGGCTAGAATGGCTAGTTGCTTAGCACTCAGGATCCTTGTCTCAACACAGGTATCAAAGACACACATGGACAACCTGGCTCCTTTATACACACACACATAACAGATACATATATATATATATATATATATATATATGTATCTGTTATGTATATGCGCTTGGACTTGGGCTTAGGCTAACATGGTTGCATAACCAGTTCTTTTAACCAGTGATTCATGTCCCTAGCCCCCAAATAGTGAAAGTTCTTAAAAAAGAAAATTTATTTACATTTAAAAAAGGGTTTGTTTGCTTGTTTTGTTTTTTTCCCCACATATGAGTGACTAAATACCATATTTGTCTTTCTGGGTCTGGATTACCTACTGAGGGTGGTTTTTTTTCTTTTTTCCTGGTTCCATCCACTTGCCTGAGAATTTCATGATTTCAGATTTTTTAAAGGATAAGTAATACTCTATTGTGTAATGTACCACATTTTCTTTATCCATTTGACTGATCAGGGGAATCTAGATTGTTTCTAATTGCTGGTCATTATTAACAGAGCAGCAATGAACACTGTTGAGCAAGTATCTCTGTGGTAGTGTGAAATGTCCGTTTGCTATATACCCAAGAGTGATACAGTTGGATCTTCAGGTAGATCGATTTCCATCTTCCTGAGTAACTGCCTCACTAATTTCCATAGTGGCTGTAAAACTTTGCAGTCCCACCACCAATTGATTAGTGTTGCCTTGACTCCACATCCTAGCCAGCATGACCCATCACTTGTTTTATTGATCTTAGCCATTCTGACGGGTGTAAAATGAAATCAAAGTAATACTGACTGGCATTTTCCTAATATCTAAGCATGTGTGTGTGTGTGTGTGTGTTTGTGTTCATTATATACCTGGATGTTAGTCCTCTATTTTAGGCTTTCTTGGTTGAACAAAGAGCTCTTTATTCACCGAGCATTCTCACTAGACTTTTGTGCCTACTTTGTGCAATAGGTACTTTTAGCACTTCTTTTACTGAAAAAGTGCAGGGAGATATGCATAACAATGAAGCACGAATTGTTTCTATGGTAGTGTTGAAATAAAATAAACAAGAAAATGCACTATAAAGGAGGCTTGCACCAATAGTCACGCCAGTAATAGATGTTGACACTAGTAGAAAATAGTGATGACTGTCTTAAAGTAATATCAGTGAGTCACATGCTATGCTAAAGATAGTAAAGTGCATTTTAATTTACATGCAGTTTTTTTTGGTAGATAATTCAGCATGTGACACTGAAAATGCAGAACATACTTTATGTTTGTGTGGTGGTAATGGTGGCAAATGTGCTTAAAGTGTAAAGGGCTGATTGGTGCTGCAAAGCCTTTATCTGAGAGAGGAGCCATGTGAGCATTTTAATATATTAGTAAAGAACAGTATAGCTTTTATGGAATGGGAGAAGACCGTCATCATACAATTACCCCACAGTCATTCCCTCCAAAATTCTGATAACTTGAACAAAGAAAGGCCACAATACCTCACTTTTAACTATTGAAGGAAAACATGATGAAATATTTACAAAGCATCACCCATGTACTGCAATTTTCAAGTTGTTCTATTTGAAGAAATATGGTTATGCCTCTTAGTGAAAATTAATAACCGCATGTGGTGGTACATATGGTAATCAAGCTTCCAATTATTCTGTTACAGTTTGGATTTTTAAAAGTCCTGTCTTATGTTATGTTATGAAGTGTATATATTTTTTCACAGATCATATGTTGCGAGTGTTAGTTTGAAATCATGGTCCCCTATGCATTGCTAAGATAGGAGTCTAAAGCAACTGCATTCTGCCTTTAACAGCTTTGTTGCCTTTCTCTCACAGATTAGGCATGCACATTCGAAAATTATTTTGAGAAATATTGAGAGGGTGGTTTAAATACACTGTTCTTTTGCAAATATTCAGTACAGATCTTAACATTCAAATTGGAGTTAGAATCTGCTCTTTTTGCAAAACATTAAATAACATTGCTATGTATTTTTGAAGTCTTCCTCAACTGTCATTTCAACATAATAATAATCTGAAAAGGGAAGAGAGGGAAGAAGTAAGGTGCTAAGGGAGTGAAGAGAGATGCAGAGGTTATTAGGAGATACTTCGTACGTTTCAGTCTAAATCCTGAGGTATAGCTAGTGTAATATTTCTCACATGAAATGTAACAAAGAGAAATAAAAGCAACATTTAAACAAAATTAAAAATAAAGAGCAATGGGCTCTTCTTCTATATGCTCAAACACATTAACCAGGAATAATCTTGCTAACACTTGTAGAGGAACAATTGCTACCTCATTTCTGAAGTCACTCATTCTTGCCTCTGCCTGTATTGCCTGGTGTTTATTTTTCTTTTACAGTTTTTAATCTCATTAACAACTGTAATCTTTCTGTCTTTCCATTAGCTAAAATTCCTATTCTCTGCTGAGGGATGTATACATTTCTTAGATATTTACTAGGTTCTCAATTTCTAATACTAATGTGAAACACTTGGCATGGGGGTGGTTGCTTTTAGATGAACAATAGTTTGTTTCCTTTTTAAAAGTATGATTTATGTAGAAAATCAAATAACTTCATCATTCCCATAGGGTAGTAATGTAATTTGGGCTAAGTAGCTTTGTCTCCTTCAGATGTGGCTGGCATGTCTCTCTGTCATCCTCTAGCACTCTTTTCCTTTTATGCCATTGAGATGTCACTTTCTATCTTTCCTAGCTGGACACTATCCACTTTTGAGTTTAGGAACCTTAGATTATTGACAGTGCACTTTTACTTCAATTCACCTTAATATTAATTTTGAAGATTAATACTGTGGCTCTGATAGTATAAAATATTACTTGTGTTAGTCAAATAGCCTACCATGTATTGTAATAATTTCGAAGTGTAAAACCATGTTGTTATGTTTTTAGAAAATCAGTAGTATTGTATTTGTGATCCTAAATGATGGAATCTGACCACCTGAACTGCATCTCAAACCAGCTGTTGCTCTCTGACTTGCACAGGCATTTTTAGCATTTTACCAAGGTTCCCCATTTTGTCAGGATAAGAATTCTACCTTTCTAGGCCCCCAGCCCAGTCACAAACTCATTCTCCAGCACTCTACCTTACAAAATGTATTTCTGGGGATAATATTGCACCTGAAAAAACAGTCCTAAAATAAGTATGTTTATACTGAGACTTTTGCAATTTCATTCATTGTTTTATTCTTCATATTTAAACATATTACCCTCAAAAGGTAAATTATTCTAATTTACCTATTTTATTTCAAACAGATCATGTTGTATGTGAAGAAGAGTTTAAATACGCCATGTTAGCTTTAAACTGTATATGCCCAGCAACATCTACACTTATTACACTACTGGTTCATACCTCTAGAGGGCAGTAAGTATATTTTTTTCTTAAGATAATTTAATGAGTAGTTGTGTGATATAGACCTATAGTAAGCCAAGATATACAACTAGATCTGTGCCTACATTTGATTTTGTTTATATTATTTTCATTAGAAAAATATGAACATCTTAAGTGGCCTAAGACATAAATAAAGTTGATCTTGCTGGTTATTAATCTTATTCATTAATCATGACATATTAATTTAATGAACAACAGTATAAGTTTCAACATTATTTCTTGGATTTAGAGTTAGTTTCCACAATATTTACTTTTACAGTAAATAACATTTTCCAGAAGGAATTTTATGGGTAATAACATCTTAAATAAATTTTATGCTAAAACTTTATGTACATAATTGACCTCAAAATTGTGCTTTTCTACTTTTTAATAGTTATATATAATGGAGTAAACTCTATTATGTGCATTTCATGGTAGATGGGAGAGGGCAATATCATTAGCACATTTCAGAATTCTTTTGCATATCATTACAGTTTCAAATATACAAAAATTGTTTTGATTTGGATATTAAAGAAAATTTGAGGAGTAACATATTGCTTTAAAGTTTAGAACACAAATGCTGTACTGTACTGCGATGTATATTACTTCATATTACTGTCTTGGTATTGTAGGCAAAATGTTGATTATCTAAATTCTAGTGTGTGCTTTTGGTCAAGGTGGGTTGTTTGTTTGTTCATAAGTTAAATGGTTGCTATTTAACTGAACTACTAAACCAAGTAGTCAGGATGCATAATTTTTTTCCTGGAATGTATGGTAGATAGAAGGAGTCACTAATATTAAAACAGTAAATGTTCGGTGGTATTTTTTTTTTTTTTTTTTTTTTTTTTTTGGTTTTTTCGAGACAGGGTTTCTCTGTGTAGCTTTGCGCCTTTCCTGGGACTCACTTGGTAGTCCAGGCTGGCCTCGAACTCACAGAGATCCGCCTGGCTCTGCCTCCCGAGTGCTGGGATTAAAGGCGTGCGCCACCACCGCCCGGCTTTTTTTTTTTTTTTTTTTTTTTTAATTTTATTTATTTATTATGTATACAGTGTTCTGTCTGCATGTATGACTGCAGGCCAGAAGAGGGCACCAGATCTCATTACAGATGGTTGTGAGCCACCATGTGGTTGCTGGAAATTGAACTCAGGACCTCTGGAAGAGCAGTCAGTGCTCTTAACCGCTGAGCCATCTCTCCAGCCCCTCGGTGGTATTTTTAAGTAGACTTCACTATCTTGTCTCTAATTGCATTTCTGTTCTGCTGAGATGAAAAGGATTCTCCCAGGAACAATTTCCACAAATTCTTAATAAAAAATATTTGTATTCTGCATGTTCACAAGTGTTTAATCTCAGCAATGGGAGGAGGTAGAGAGACCATGAGTAGGGTGCTTAATTTTCAAGAAGTACTCAGTAGTTTGATCCAATTAAAGTACAGAAAATCATTTAGACACCAATTAATTGAATAGAGACATCATCAAGTGTATTCAATATTTTTTATACTAGTTTTGTCATTGAATAATACAACTATAATGCTGAAAGTTTAGTCCAACTTCACTGCTGTTCATACAAAGGAAAATCCATTGACGTCATTTAACAGCTGAAACTCAGAGTATTTTGTGCAAACGCTAGTATGTGGTTTTCTTTTTGTTTGTTTTGTTTTGTTTTTTCAGGGGAGAGGCACTGCCCTACCTAGGTTAAAAAAAAATAGTGTACCTCCATTAATTCTATATATTCCATTGAGCTTTTCTTTACTAAAAATGCCATTTTATCACATAATTAAGGATTTCCATTCAATAAGATGCCCTGTAAAATTATTTTACTATTGTGTAAATTATCTTTTCAACCACAAATTTCTTTATAGAATCATCATTGAGTTTTAATTCGTAGACCAGGAAGTTAACCCAGTAGTGTTTAAAGTGTATCATTTCAATATAGTCATATTACCTGCCACCAACAGTTTATTATTAGAGAAAACTACACAGAAACCTATTCACAATCTCCCTGCATCCTTTCAGCCTTGACCAGCCAGTAAGCTACTCCTGTTCCTGCTGTTTGCCAATTCTAAGCCATTCCATGTGCCATGTGTTGCTGGCTTAGCTTACATCAAACAGAGTGACATTTTCAAAGTCCATCCATACTATGACATGCAATAAATGGTATTCTTAATTTTGATGCTATTATGTCACAGGAAAGACCACATTTCATTTTTTCATTGAACACATGATCAGCACAGGTTATTGCTAACCTCTGAAAGATGCTGGTTTTACCGTTATATATGCTTTCATTCATTTTGGGTTTATTAAAGCAAAGTAGAAATTCTAGATCGTGTGGTCACTCTTTATCATTTGTTGCATGCTGTTAGAGTATTAATAAATAGATTACAATATTTTGAGATTTACTAGCAATGTATCAGGGTTCCAATTTCATCACAGTTTCTTCAGGACATACACTCTTCTATTTTGCTCCCAACTATCATAGGTGTGGGAAGATGCCTCACTGTGTCTCTAGCTTGCATTTACTCATGTATAATTATGTTAAGAATGAGTTTATGTGCTTTTTTATTATGTAATAAAAGTACAATTACATATATCCTTGAAGAAAGGCCTTTTGCGTAATGGACAACAGAAAATTACTATGGGAGAGAAATAGTCAAGATATACACACTATGAAAAATACTTTAACATTTATTTATAAACATTTACTAATTTAATTTGTGAGCATGTGTGTGTGAGTGTGTGTGTGGGGGGATTGTGTGTGTGCATGCATGGAAGTGTACGTGTCGAAGTCAGAGAGAAACTTATGGCAGTTAGTTATCTACTCTTCTCACATCCTGTAGGTTCTGGGTATCAAACTCAGCTTGTCAGACTTGGCACCTGTCACCTGTTCCCACTAGGCTTTCTTACTGCCCACTATGGCTTATACTTTACTGAATATTATTAGTTCTTAAGTTCATAATTAATCTCAGCACTGATATCAGAATAGTATATATTACTCCATTTGTCTTTGTAAGATTATACATTTGTTAAAGTAAATATAAAAACACCTAAGGACTCAATCTAAAAATCCTTTGTGGAGCAAATATCTTTTCTGGAGAAATAAAATTCAGAAGACTGAGAAATACTAGGTTAAACAATTATTTGTAATTGCTTTTCTTTCCTTTTTACTTGAAGCAATTGAGATTTGCAACACCCCCCTCAAAAAAAACCTGCAAAAGATAGGATCAATAGTTGCACATACTCTTGTTAGTACTTTAGGTAATATTTATAATGTTTTTGTAGTTTGAGTGCACTTCTCAAATGAGAATTTACTTCTCAAAGTGGTTATTTGACCTCTTTGAGTTGTCTACTAACATTATTTTTCTGGTCTTGGGTCCTATCAAAGTATCCTGTTATGTGTCATATATCTATGGCTTTCTTCTTCTCAGCTTCTTCTAATATGTGACACTTCCTATGAAGACTGGAAACAACATAATCACAAAATTTTTATGAACAAATAAAAAGGATAGATACAGATATATAGATGTGCAGCAGTATATGTCTGTTAGAATATATTACATGGGATTTTCCACAGTTTCAAGAGAGCCTAGATGCAATGCCATCCTAGGAACAATGAGCAGAGCTTGCTTCTTAAATAGTGTTCTGATGTAAAAGGAATGGGATGTTGTTGATTAAGGACTGCTGTGGGAAAAATAGAACACGAACTTAGAAAATCTGATGGCAGAGAACAAAGGAGTGTTTTGTATGGGGGTCAGGAAAATGTAACAGGGTCCAAACTAAAAGGTTTTCTAATGGAGCTACAAAATACGTAACAAGATGTATTTTAACCTGTGAAATAAAACAACTTCCAGGAGTCCACACTGATATAATAAAAACTTAAAAGGTAAAGGAAACTTACCACTTTCTTTCTAAAGAATTCAAATACTAAGTATAGAAGAAATGAGAAAATATGAAGCTAGCCTTAGGAAAGTATCATGTAAATACTGTCCTTCTACCAATGTGTGCTAATAGTAGTGGGAGAAACTTCGAGAAGAACCAGAACTGCTGTGTTCTTGATGTACCTCTCCCAGATGTTCATTAGCTGCCAATTTAAAACTTGTAATTTCATAGGAGGCACCTGACAAACATACCTTAAACAAGCAGCTGCTATAAATATCACCGATAAAAAAGCCTAAAATATCTCACAGCCCTTCGTAGGATGCATGAAAGACCCAGCTTAGTTTCTTTGATTTTTCTGCAAACTCTTTTCCCTAACAAGTCGACAGTGGACAAATCTACATAGAAAGCTTGTAGACTTCATAATGTCACAGTAGTTGAAGAAGGAAAGACTGAAGATTGTTTGTTTCATCAAATTATGCAGGTTAATCTGGAAAACATTTAAATACTTATAATATTCGGTTTGGCTGGGAAAGTTCATTCAGCGAAAGCTTTCAGAAAATGTTTATTTGGAGAAAACAAGCACTAAGGCAAAATGGAGGCAAAGGATGCTTGCTATGCCCCTCTGCTCAGAGACTCTGTGCTACCCTGAGCAGAGCCTGCAGCTTTTCCCTTCTCCATAAGTAGGCCAATGACCTCAAGAGAGAAATTAGTCATGAGCCATCCCCTGTGCATTTTACCTAAGATCCACAATTCACTATATCTCAACACCCATGAGAAAGAAGGAAAATCCAATGTTTGTCTCCAGGAAATGGTTCAAGGAAACCCACCAGGGAGTGAAGAAGAAAAGGAGTGAGATGTAGAAAATGAGAGAGAGGCTCTCTCTTTCCCCGAGCTTGTTGCAAAGAGCCCAGGGATTCAGCTGCCATGTGGGTGGAAAAGAAAGTTTCTCAAAAGTAATAGGGATTATAATTATCATCCTGACAGCCAGAAAGGAAAGGAAGGAAAGGGTGGGAGACGATGCTCAAAAGGACTATCTTTAGCTCCATAGAAAGGTTCACACTCAGAGCTGTGACAAGAGACTGTATTTTGTAATCTGGAAAATCTAGTTCAGTGTTTAGAATAGAGTACCAGTGACAATGAGAGGTGCTGTGACTTAACTTCTTAATTTTAAAGTCTCCTCTCTCTGTGTCTCTGTCTCTCTGTCTCTGACTCTCTGTATCTCTCTGTGTGTCTCTTTCTTTCTCTCTGTCTATCTCTGTTTCTCTCTGTCTCTCTCTGACACACACACACACACACACACACACACACACACACACACACACACCTTAAAGTTTGAATATGTTTGATTGCAGTCTATCAGCTAACCTAAAGGCTAAGCTTTACCTACTGGATATGTAGCTAAGCCAGTCAGATGCTTGCTTAGCATGCATGGACCCCTGGGTTCTACCCAGAGCACCACATTTAAAACAAACAGGCTTCTTCTTGGTGTATATATGCAATCCCAACATTTGTATACTAGAGGTGCTAGAGGCAGAGGGTCAGAAGATCATCTTTGATCATTTTGCCTACCTAACAACTTTGAAGCTAGCCTTGACAACATGAGACCTTTTCTTGAAGGGGAAAAAAAAACTGATACAGCATTTAAAATGATCTGTTCCTCTAATCCCACCAATATATTTGGTGTGATTTTCTCTGGCTTAATGGTCCACTTTCGGCTACCTGTACAGCTCAGGTAGAGTGTAGCTTTCTAGTATTCAATGGGAGCACAGTGGCACAATGCCTAACACTTATTCTTAAGATAAAGTTCTATACTTACTGCCCCACAGAACTATAATAACCTAAATGGGCTCCATCTTCATAGTCACCTCTAACAGGCTGTTGAGTTAGATTTACTTAAGTGACCTTCAGTCCTTAAGCATAAGCTCATTTACACCTCCAGGAGAAATATATAGATAATTCGAGTGTTAAACTAATCTGTGTGTGTGTGTGTGTGTGTGTGTGTGTGTGTGTGTGTGTGTGTGTGTGTTGACCATCATCTGCCACTAAAAATAAAAAAAACAAGAAAAACTAATAAAAATACTGCAACAGACTGGGGAACTTACACAGAGGAAATTCATTTTCTCACAGTTGTTGAAGCCAGAAGGCCCAGATCCATGTTCAGTCTCCTTGATTGCCTTTTGCTAGCTCCTCAGATGGTGTCTCCTCAATGAGCCCACACCTCTGCTGTCTTTTGTGTGCCCACGTTTCACCTTCTTTTAAGAACACATGTCAAATTGGATCAAGACTCACTCTAACAGTCCCAGTTTAGTGAAAACACCTCCCCAGAGGCATGATCACCAAATGCAGCCATGTCCTGAGCTACTAGGAATCAAGCTTGGACATGTGGATTGAAGGGAAGTTTTGGCTTATAACATGATCAGAGGGAATGTGTGCAGTGGGTTCTGTTGAATCTCATCCACAAACTGTTCTTGATTCCAGTGTGTGTGTGTGTGTGTGTGTGTGTGTGTGTGTGTGTGTGTGCAGTTCTGAAAAGTTAAGGAACATGATATTTTCTCCTTGTGCCCAGTGGTCCTTTATTCATTTCATTCATAACATACATAAAGAAGATAAAAGTATCCAGGTCAGGTGGTGCATACCTGCAATCTCGATGCTTGGAAGGCATAGGCAGGATATCAAGAAATCAAAGCAACCCTCAGTATTATTGGGAATGTTACATGTAACCTGGGCTGCAAAAGGCTCTGTTTCAAAACAAACAAAAGCATCAGTAACCAGAAGTTCCAGAGAACTCTGAATGGAGAAAAGGGTAATGGTGTGCTCTTTAAACATGCTGTAACTTTTCTTCTGTATAGACTGATGTGTACTGAAGTTTGCATAGAATGTCATTTTACTTTGTGTATCTGGTCCACATGGTTGTTGGGGGGGGGGGGCGGCTTTCCTAAGTACACTAATAAAGAGGAAACCGGAGGCCTTCTATGGAACATATTTTGAGAAGTCTATACAGAGAGTTGGCCTTGCAATCCTCTGCTTGGGGGGCATCTAATAGCTTAGCATTCATCAACAAATGAGATTGAAACATTTCCATTTTAAATCTTTAAGGCTTTCTATGCATGAGTCTTGGTTTATTTTTACCTCCTAATCTCCCATGGTTCTCTTGTGTATAGCACTTTCTCCAAATAACATATCCTAAATATACTTTGTGGTTTCCGCCTTCTGTATCCTTTTTAAATGTGGTTCCCTCTGCCATAAATTCACTGTTTCTGCCTTCCTGGAAGATTTTGTTATATCAAAGGTTCTTTCTTCTTATGAATATTTTTAAATCTCCCAATTTAATACGATTTATCCTTATTATAAACTTGTAATGAATTTTGTTATATTGACCAATATATATGTATTATGCCCTTTGTGCATAGGTACTTATGTTCCTGCCTTCTTGATTATAAAATAATTCAAAGTAAAGATTATATCTTACACATTTATATTTCTAGAAAAAATTAAAACATAGGTGCTCAATAAACATTAATTGAATGAATAAAGTAAAGGATGTGCTAAATAATGATCATTCAAAGTCTGTGATTCCAAGTGTTTTACGAACTTCATGTATTCAATTTTTCTCCTTCACGAAATTTTGTTGAAAATGACAAAGAAATGATTAATCACAAGTTTTTATGTAGAAAGTTGTAAAAGGGGTGAGAGGGGTTTTTTTGTTTTGTTTTGTTTTGTATTTTTTTTTTAGTTTCTGAAAGATTAGAAGTAAGCAATGTCATGATTTTGAGGAGAGTACCAACCAGAATATTTAAAGTGATACAATAGGATAAACTTGCCCCCTGAGTCTCTGGTATTGAAGATTCCTAGAAAATAAAAACAATAAAATGATCCTCTAGGCAGAATGAAGGGTCAGTCCTCTTCTTCACCGCTTCACCACTCAGCCATTACTTTGCAATTATTCTAGTTAGAATTGTGTCACTGAAAAGAATCAGATGGTAAGGTTTTAGGTTTTTCTTAATATAGCTGTGTTTTTTGGTGTGCAGATGTGTGTAACCTATCTATCATCTATCTATCTATCTATCTATCTATCTATCTATCTATCTATCTATCTGTCATCTGTCTATTGATCTGTCTTTCTATCATCTATCTATCTCCTTCTGTGTGTGGGGAAAGGAGAGGTCAATGTCTGATGTCTTCCTCTGATCCTCTACATCATTTTATTTTATACTTTATGTCATTTAATTCAAATTTTGTTTTTTATGGAAGAAATTCGTGAATTTTTATCCCCTAATTAAACACACTCATCTATGAAATAATTATACATTTTTAAAAATAATGTATTTAACTTTATTTTGTGTGCGTTGGTGTGAAGATGTCAGATGCCCTGGAACTGGAGTTACAGACAGTTGTGAACTGCCATGTGGGTGCTGGGGATTGAACTCAGGTCCTCAGGAAGAGCAGTCAGTGCTCTTAACCACTGAGCCATTTCTCTTATTCAAATTATCAAAAAATTAAAACATTTTAACAAATTTAATTAATCTTGTAAAAATCTTTTCATATTAATTTCTTTTTACAAGGGTCCAAATAGGCATGGCAATAGTTAATATATATCAAATACTCTGAGCTTGAATAAACTTTGTGCCATAAAAGGAAGTTCCCCAAATCTGAATCTGTAAAGAGAGACTAGGGGGAAAGCATCATAATTACTTAAATAAGTTGAACAGACAGCAAATAATGAACTTGAAAACAAGAAAATGTTCTGTAAATTACTCACTATACTTCACACTAGAGAAAGAATGCTGACTGAGGACAGTCAGGATCCCATGGAGGGGTTGGACATTGATTCTGGACAATGATTCTGGACTCTCTCAAATTTTCATAGATTTCTATTTATGTGCTATGAACATGATACACTTTTCTGTTTTTGTTTTATTTTGATATATGGCTTTTCACTGAATCTGGAGCTCCCTAGGCTAAACTATGAGGTCAATTAACCCCTAGAATCTACTTGTCTCATGTAGCATTGGGTTAACCATATGATATGGGTCCTGGGCATGCCAAGGAAGTCCTCATGCTCTTACAGCAAGCACTCTATCCACAGAGACATTCCACCTCCCCCTAAAATAATTTATTAAAAACTATCTGAAGAATATAATTGGAATTAGAGGTTGGCCCTTAACAGTGAGACACTTGGGAGTCTTTAGACCAAATAGAATTACCCCTTTTGATTCACTGTGAGCTGAGACCTGCCATTTTAAAGATGATCTCCACAGAGAAATGGATCTCTTTATTTACCCAATCTCCAAAAGTTTTAAAATACATTTTTTATTTGCTGAATGACACTATATTGGAGGTAGTCCTGTTAGTATGTCCATTTAGGACAGTGACCTCTATTTCAATGGGGATGATATAGGTAAATAGGCTGGTCTTGGTGTTTTTTACATTAGCAGTTAAAATTTTAAAAATCATGATTAATAGCAATTAAAATGAAAGTCATATACATGATATATATATATATATCATTATATCAAATATATTAGAAATAAAGAGTATTGTTATAAATGAAACAAAGTTTATTAAAACATTTTTGTTACAAAAATAGAGATATTTAAGTAATAATGAAGAAAATACTAAGGAATTATATAGCCATGTGAATGGTTGTTCAAATATATGAAATGCTGTGAATAGTTTCTGTTGATATAGTTTTTAATTTTTAGGTTACTTATTGATAGCTTGAGGGTCCAGCCTCCAGCTACCACCAGGGTATACAAAAAATCCATGAAGACTGTGAGGGCTTAGGAAATATTCTTATCTATCTAAAGGCTAGACTTCTTTCTATCTGGAGGAAAAATAAGGAAATACACATGCTTTCTGATGGTAACTTTGTCTTTTATTTCATCGTAAAAAATCTCTTTCTCTGAAAAATCTCTCTGTTTCCACATAAGTACATTCCACGTTGTTGCATTCTCCATACATTCTCCACACAGTCACATACCTCTTTTGCACAGTTACATCTTTTATCTATACAGCTTTCTTTTCCTTGACATCTCTTTCTTACATGGCTCCACATCTCTTTTCTACACACATTTCTTTTCTCTACTCTGCTACATTCCTTCACATGTCATTCATCATTTATTCACTCTTCATTCATTCACTCTCACATTACTTCTGCACACTCATCTCCTTTTGAGCACATACACACACCTCACTCTCACACCCCCTCCCTCCATTCCTCCCTCCCTCCTTCCCTCCCTCATTCTCTCTATTCTAAGTCTTTGGTTCCAATTCTCTTTAGTTCCAGTTTTGTTTAGTTCCAATTCTCTCTGTCCTTTCAGCTACATTCCTAACTCAGCATGCACACACACACACACACACACACACACACACACACACACACTCACTACACTCTCACAGTTAAAGTCTGGACAATTATATGTTATATTTTCAGGGTTCAACCCATTCTCATTACACATAAGTCACACAGTTTTTCTTAGGCTAGGAAGGTCATGCTGACCGGCCAGTGAATCACACTTGGCCATCCGGGTAGCTCTAAGTTGTTGACGGTTCCCAGACAGAAAATAAACAGTTGGCTGAACCTTGAGCCTGGGAGTATGTGTAGTCAATAGGGGGTTATGTCTCAATCTACGCAGCCTGACCTTGATTTAGCAATAGATACCTGGGAACTGTGTGTTTTCTGCAGGGGCAGCTTAGTCTATTTTGAATTTGTTTTGAAATCTAAAACTAGCTGTCTTTGTGACTGAGAATACTGTTGCTTCCCCTGTGTCTGTTATGAAAAATATTCTAGTATTATTAGAATTATACAGCTTAAGTAGAAATCATCTTCCTGACCATCAACAGCAGTATGTGTGCCGAAAGATGTAAAACACACTACCAATGGGCTGTGGACAGCACCCACAGCTGTTCTTTTTAGGGAGGTAAGTGGTGGCACATGAGAAGGTTACAGACAGAAAAGGACTGGTTTCCACATCCAGTGACCCCACGGACTTTGCCTAGTAGGGCTCCCCAACATGTAGTTATTCGTCTGGTTGTTTGGCCTTTTGAACACTAGGTGTCACTTGCTGTATACTCCCATGACCTTCTTAGATATTAAACAAAATTTCCTGCTGATATAGTCTATACAAGCTGAATTTTCATTTTAATTTTTAGAGAGAAAGGGGTCATAAAATATATCCTGAAATTCAAAACAGCTTAAAATGAATATAATTATTATCAGGAAGATTAAAAGGAAAAAGATATGGAAAGATAATTAATAAGGGAAGAAGATTTTTGAAGTTAGAGGTGTTATTGCTAATCTTTTTTGAAATATTTAAAATTATAAAAGCTAGTGTCTTAGCTGAGGATTTCAAATCAAGTACAGAGACACAATGCATGAGGATCAGACTTACCAGCACACAAGATCTACCCCTGAGAGATAGTATCATTTAGTACACATTCCACAAAGATAAGATAAATAAAAATTAAAGGTAGGAAATTTTAAGGCAGAAGAAAAACCAAAAGTATTTTAAATGACACGGTCTGGTTAAATGCAAATTATAAGTGGTAGAGAATCATCCCCTAATAGAGGGGAGAATATTCCTGATGGAGAAAAATTGTTAAGAAAATATCACATAATCTTTCTCCTATAGGACCTAGACTTAAACACTCATGGGGGTCAATAGTGGACAGCTAGTTGGAAGAAAGTGAGAGTGGGATAATTGGGAAAGGAAGGAAGTTAAAGAATAACTAAGTCAATAGACACTGAAATTACCTAATTGCCAATTGGGCAAATCCACTAGTAATTCTTCGGTGGCTAAAAAAGGACAAAACATTTTTCTTTTTTAAGTTGTGTCCTTTGACTCTATAAGCGACTCATTACAATCTAAACACCAGACTTCGCTTTTCTTTTAATTCGCTACTTTTGCTTTGTAGATGAAAGAGTTGCAGAAAACTGTAAAAAGAAGGAACATTAATAATATCAAAATTACATAGTCATTCCTGGAGTATTGTCTTCTGAAATACTTCTTTTCTTTTGTATCTCATAAAGGCAGCCCTCTGATTTGTGGACTGCATGATATAGCACAGACTCCCAACATTGCTAAACTTTTGACGTTGCTGGGAATTAAAGCCAGGGTCTCACTTATTCTAGACAAGCACTCTACCACTGAACCAGCCCTTCCTCTGTGAGTTTAGAATGTGCTGTTAATTTCTCCTAATGGACTAATTGGTATCAAGAAATTTTTGGTGAGACTGTTTTGCATACTAAAGAACAAATGACATCAGGAAGAGGCAGCAAAAGCCTTCCCAGTTACGAATATTTTTAAAGTGAAAAAGGAGTAAGAAAATTATTAAACTCAAATAGCAACAATAGCAACTTCCTTTATCCCTAAATATCATTTTAATTGCCATTGAATGTGATTTTCTTGGGGAATTCATTATGATGTTCTAAATTGAAGGTACAGACACAACAGTGGAACATCCATCCATCTGTGCATACAGACAGACAGACAGACAGACAATCCATGAAGCACTGGAACGTAAACTGAACTGTTAGAATCTAGTAAGAAAACAACTGTCCTCTGAGACAGCAAAGAGAAAGTACATTTTGAGTGTAATGTATTTTTATTCTGCAGTACAGAGTGAAAATATGAGATATATGAGATGATGTTTATGAGCTGATAGTGCAATTTTACCAGGACAAAATAATTTCTCCATCTGATAGTTCTAAAAGTACATGAAATATTCTACCCCAATATCAGGATTTGTTTCTTATTTTACCCAATAATTAACAGGAATTAAGTGAGTGTCTCAAAAAACAGACAAACAAACAAACACAAATTTAAATACTGTTGGAAAAAAATCAACCTTAATTTCAGTGAATTTTGGCCAACCTGTCAACTATTTATGTTTAATTTTTGATCAATTTGTTTGTTGAACTTAATCTGCCCTTTTAATGGCTTTTGTTAAGTTTACTGCTAGTAATGTGCCAGAATTACATTGCATAACCTTTCTCTATTTCCTCAAATTTAATTAATTGTATCTCATATACAGTGCATATCATACAGCCATTCAGTCCCATCTAGTGGTAGAAAATCAACTATCATTTTCTATATTGTTTTTGCTACCTTTTCAGTCTTAGAACTCAGATTTCTGTTTTGATGCCAGATAATATAAATAGCTGAAGTCCTGCTAGGAAGTGGAAGTGCAAAGGCACATCTTAGAGTAACGAGCTGTCTGATTTTTTGTTACACTATCCATGTAGTCCAGTCCTCTGCAAACTAGTGTAATGTAACACTATTCCCGTTCTCCACTCACCTCAGATAGGAAACTGGAGACAGACCAAAGTAAGAATGCCACCAAAAGGTTTCATTTGCTTAAAAATAAACTTTGACTGCAGTTACTTATAGGGATCATGGCGAGGGGTTACTTACACAAGCAGAAATGACTCAAATACACCTCACATCACCAAAAGCCCTGAAGTAGGAGTGACAGCTCACAAAAGCTGGCAGCATAGAAGGCACAGCACAGGTTTCCAAAAGCTCAACAGGCTACAGTGTGTCATTTCTAGGTGCTGTATTTGGCTCAGGCTTCTTCCAGGCATCTGTGCTGGTCTCTGTCTTCTTTTGCGTAGATTAGCTGATTTCAGAGTCTCTGAGCTACCCTTACTGCCTACATATATATCGAGGGACAAGGAGGCACTAGTGACTCTTGTCAGTCTCGGGGACTTCCAGAAACTTTTGAATTCTTTACTACCTGATCTCAATGAGATTTTTACAGGATAAAATGTTTCATTTCCCCATAGAACACTTTGTATCTTAATAAGCTTCCCTCTACGATGAAGGTTTATCTCCAAGGAACTTGCTAGAAAACAACTAGCAAGAATAAATGTGTACCCAAAGATTTAATGGCTGTCTGTGTTGTAATCATAAATGTTTAGGAACCTCATGTATTCCCTTCAGCTCACAAATTGTCATGAAATAATAATATAGGCTGTCATGTGTCATAATTATTTCTTTGGTCAACGGTGATTAAACTGTAGATTTCTGCTTAGTTGTGGTAGTAAAGCTATGGCTGTAATATCATTTACGTATTTTAACTTTTAAATAAAGTAAAAGTTTCATATAACTGCAAATTAATATACTTCAAGTATGTTTGAAGAAAATTATCCTGTAAATTCTTTAAATAAGTAACTAGAACTAAGATGATATTAAATCTGAAGATAATTACCTAATTAACTAAGATTAATTGATTTGAACTAGATTTAAATATTTGGTTACTTGTGTAAGACTTTTAAAAATCTATCTTTAATCAATATAATGTTAATAAATATATTTATCTTCTCTATAAGTGAGCACCAATAAACATCTATTTAATTGTTTAAATATGAATTTATATGACCTTTCCTAAGGCACAATTTTCAGTGACATGTAAAGCTTATGTTAGTTGCTAAAATAGATTACTACCAAGAATATCATGTAAAAATTCATTTTTACTGATGTGAAAACAATTTGGCTTTATAATATCAATAATTAGATAACACCAAGTCATGTAACAATCTTTGTGAAGCTTGGTGAACCTGTTATTATGTGTCTTGTGTTTAACTGTATAATTTAGGGTCAGAGCAAACAGCATGCTGGAAAAAATAGATAGACGTTACTATCATTTATTTAAAACAATGAAAAACTAGTATTGGAAAAGAGGTAGATTCCTACTTATGACTATATTCCTAACTTTAAAGGCAATGCTCCATGCACAAAGGTTACTGTTAGTTTTTACTCAGTGTCACAGCATCCACTCAAGAAAATGCATAGGTTAAAAGTCAAATTTCACTTTCCACCATTTGTTAATATGGACTAAACAATATGAAGTTGTCAGATGAATGAGGTTTTAGTCTTTTAAAAAGCATGAACATATTTAATAATTCAATGCATTTTTAACATAGGGACAGAAGTTGCTGTCTAATAAGGCTTCAATATGTTGTATTTTGAGCAGGAAATTCCATTTAACTCTTGATATATCCACATGAGAAGATTTAGTGATGAGAAAAATTTTAAATTAAAACTAAATTAGCTTCTTTTACTGTAATCATATTATCTGTATTGTGTGTGTGCTTTCTTAAATTTATAAACACAACATGCTCAGTTTGTATGTAAATTTTATGTTGTCTATTATATTGGAGTTGACTATTTAGTATTAGACAATCAGTGTGGGTAGGGTTTTTTGTTTGTTTTGTTTTTCCCCTGGTAGAGACTATTTCTCCTGTTCTCAGCACTCCTTGGTTGCCTGTAGCTCTTGTCTGAGACTTAGGCTCTATAAGTTTCTGCCCTTCCGTAATAACATATCTGTTGGTGTTATCCTTGTTTAGATTGGGATTAGGCAGGCATGTTTATTAGACTTCATGGGGGCATCTTTTCTGACTTTTCTATCTACCAACAAAATAAAGAGAAACAAGGCATTTTCTATCTAATAGTCACTTCACCACCAACTTTGACTCCCTACTTTGTACCAAGATAAATCAGCTATCCTCCCTGTAACTCAGACTCCCACTAAAATGTACTTAGCGCCCATTGGTATTGTAAATAAACTTTTACTGAAAAAATAGGAAAAATACATATTGAAAAATAGGTCATGGTTATTGTCTTATTCAAAATGTTTTCAAAGGAAAGAATACATATAAACCTAACCAAGGAGGTGAAAGACTTATACAATGAAAATTTAAGAATCTGAAAAAAAAATATAAAGACACTAAAAAAATGGAAATATATACCATGCTCATGGTTTTCTCAAATAATGTTGGGAAAAAGACCATTTCATCAAAATCTATTTATAGATTCAATGCAATTTCAATCAAAATATCCACATAACTTCTCATTGAAACAGGAAAAGAATATCCTAAAGCTCATATGGAATCACAAAAGACTCAAAAAAGACAAAGCAATACTGAGAAAATGTGTAATGCTGGAGGAATTACTATTTCAGTCCTCAAGAACATTACAGAGCCAGTCATAAAAACAGCATGGTAGCCAGATGGTGGTGGTACACATTTTTAATTCCAGCGCTTGGGAGGCAGAGGCAGGTGGGTCTCTGTGAGGTTGAGGCCAGCCTGGTTTTTAGAGTGAGTTCCAGGACAGCCAGGTCTGCACAGAGAATCTCTGTATTAAGAAAAAAACAAGCCGGGCGGTGGTGGCGCACGCCTTTAATCCCAGCACTCGGGAGGCAGAGCCAGGTGGATCTCTGTGAGTTCGAGGCCAGTCTGGGCTACCAAGTGAGTCCCAGGAAAGGCGCAAAGCTACACAGAGAAACCCTGTCTCGAAAAACCAAAAAGAAAAAAAAAGAAAAAAACAAAACCAAAACAAAACAAAAACCTCAAACAACAACAAAAACAAACAACAAACAACAAAAATAAACAAATTAACAAAATGGTACTTGGAGGAAAAAAGACATATAGACCAGTGGAACAAAATTGAAGACCCAAACATAAGCATGTATGGCCATCAAAAAAATATACCAGAGGAAAATCTGTATCTTCAACCAATGAAGAAGAATGATATCAACTCCTATCTATCATCTCTCTCTCTCTCTCTCTCTCTCTCTCTCTCTCTCTCTCTCTCTCTCTCTCTCTCTCACACACACACACACACACACACACACACACACACACACACACAAAAAAAAAAAACCACAAATTTTAAAAGCAGAATTTACTCTGAGTTAAATGGAGGTCACATCTCGGGAACACAGTAGTGAAGTGACATTGTCAGTTCCTTCTTGGGGCTTTTTATTGAGTAATACAATAGCACAATTTCTACTATAGTGTTATGAAAGGAGAAGTAAAATTACTTCTACAAAGCTGACTTGAGCAGAAGGTCTAGATGGAGGAGCCATAGCTGGAAAATGGAGTTTTGTTATGAAAATACTCAGGTTTTAGACAGAGTAAATGATCAGCAGAAATTTAATACTACTCTTGGCTGGAGTGGAGAGGAGGAGGCATAATGCTGTGACCCCTCAAGGGTAATAGTGATCACAATTTTCAACCTCATAGACTTTTTCACAAGACAATTACAAAAAAAATGATTTAGGGCTTTGAAATGTAACTTTTCAGTCTTTTAAAATTGATATAGAACGTTTGTACTTATCTAATGGAGTGCACTATTGCAATTTAATTGTGTATACTCTGTATAATGGCAATTCACATTTCCATCTTTCCCATTATCATTCTCTTGCAATTAGAAACTTCACATGCTCCTTCACCTTTATTACAACACTGAGAATGTGTAGGACCAACACTGGAGGCAAAGACGACTTAGGACTTGTTTAAAAATTTAAACATTGATGGAGAAAACGACGAACCAGTTGTTAGCTTAAAGGAACCATGGGTGGTAGCCGTCATTACTTGCTGGGTCAAGCAGATAGCCTCTTTTGTCTTTGCTCACCTTCGAGCTATTCTTAGCACAATGATAAGAGGAGCTTTTGTAAAATGTAAGTGCATACCTTTGCACTTATTTAAAATCCCCAGTGATTGCCTAGTCATTTCAAGTAAATGTCACATCTGTTGAATGATAAGTTTCTGCAAGGACACCCATCTTAGTCAGCCCTCTCTACTTCTTCTCCTTCTCCAACAACTCAAACTAATTGGCTTCTTTGTTCTTGTTGGGCATACTGGGCATTCCTGTGTTTAGGGGAAGCACCTGTTGCGATGGATTTGCTGTCTTGCCTGCTCTTTTTCACAGCCACAGAAAATCTTCTTCGTTTACATTTTCTTTAACCCCTGGTCTCTCAGTATGGAATTCCTGGGTTATCGTACTTACATTAAAATTACCCTCTGAAAACTTAGTCTCCTTTTCACATTATTTTTCTCCACAAAACTTACCACTCAGGCTTATTCTTAGTAGTCCCTAACTACCCTCTCCATTTTGTTAAATTACCATAACAATGAATCTGAAACCTTCTTTGCACATAATCACTGTTTTGTGAGACTGTATATTGTTATCAATATTTGATGAAATTTCCACCATCTTCTTTCAAACAAACAGCCTGAGTTTCATGAAGAAAAATTTATATTTTTACAATTAGTGAAAAGTAAATGTTCTTGGTTACTTCTTTTAGGGAAGTAATGAAGAGGATTCCTAATGATGTGATGTTTCTTGAGAGGGGGAATAAGGTTATAAAGTAGCAAGATAAGAAGCACATGATAGAGGAAGATTTTCTGGGTAGAATGAATCCCATGGCTTTTGCTCTCTTCCTCAGTTGTTCCATATTATGTTACTATTTCAGCTTCTGAATTAGATTTATGATTCTCCTAAAGGAATTTTAGTACATTTACATGACAACTTTCTGACCCTGTGATCATTTTGTATCTCAAACAAACCCTGATGAATTGCCAGCATGTTCTCTAACATTGCTGGACCTTCAGTAGTCTTTGATCTTTGCCAAATACCATTTTGCCAAATTGTTCTTTGATCCATGGATGATTTTATTTTTTTGCCAAAAAGTAATTTTTTTCCACAAAGAATCATCAGTCTTAATATATTTACTTTCCTTTTTTTCTGTGACAAAAATATTTGAGAGATACAGGTCAAAAAGACTTGTTTTCACTCATGGGTTCTGAGCAATTTCAGTATGTCCGCAGAGCAGCTCATCTATGCAATGGTAGCATGAAACAGAGGCTTCTAATATATTGGCGGAGCAGTAAGCAGAGATGGCTAGACCTGACCTACAGATAGAAATAGCCTCCAAAGGCCACTACCTAATAACCCCTTTGCCAGCCAAGCTTCACAACCCTAAGCTTCTACAAACATCAAATGGCTCCCATATGCTGAGGACTAATTGTTTCAAACATGAATCTGAAGGGAACAGCTGAGATTCAAACCATGTTTAGGAAGCAGTAGTTAGAAGTAACACATGCAATCAATAGGCAAATGTGTCTTTTCAAAATTATTTCTAAAAAGATACTTTAACATTAAGAAATACATATTTTTTAACTGTGACTGCAATACATTGGCAAATACACTGAAAGTAAGCATAAAATTTGGAAGAAAAGTAGTTGTTACAACCCCCCCCCCGAAAAAAAAATCAATCAACATTTTCTGAGTACTTTTATCTGTATATCAACTTAGTGCTATATTTAGCTTACATCATTCTATCTGATACAATAAAGTTGATGCTGTTTTTCACAGAAAGGATAATTTCAAATAAATAGAAAGTCCAATCAATACTTTACTGAAGTTTGCAGAACTGCGATTCAAATCTGGTAATTAGACTACAGAGCCCAAGATTTTGACACTTTAAGACACTCATGAAGGTATAAAGAAGATGGGACCTCTACCTTTATGTATTTGTTGCTAATTGACACTTTGAAAATGTTGATGAGTTCATTTATTAAATAATCCCTTCAGTCATACTCTGAATTTAAAATGGTTCCTTGAATACTAATTATTATAAGTTCATCATTTGCTTTTTTCCTTTAAGAATCTATAGAGATTAAATGTAGATTTTTTTCATTCAATTTGTGCTGATTTTGCTGTTAGAGTCCATAATATTTAATCTGAAATAGTAAATAAATGTACTGAAGCAAATGGGGAAATCTGCTATGGGACTTTTATGATTTTCATATGAATTGAATTTCCAAAGCCACAGAACTAGGCAGAATATTCTAGAGCTAAAGAAAATACAAGTTTTCTTAATGTACATATCTTATTTTAATAAGTACCTTTAGCATCCCTCTTGCATACCATCTTAGTCAATTGTTATTACAGGTTGTCAAAGAGTAATTTATACACAAGAAAACTTTATTTTTCACATTTCAGGAGTTTAAAAGTCTAAAATTTAGATTCTGACATATCAGGTCCTTCTGAGTTGTCGATTTCTGACTCTGGACTGCATTCTTATATAGTAGGAAGAAGACACTAGCTCTTCAGAACTGATGGTGACTCTAAACCACTCTGGTGTTTATTCTTATTGCCTACATACCCCCAATGGCCTTAAGCACAAATGCTACCACATGAATGGAAGCAACACATGCATTTTGAAGGGGTATAAATATCAAATCTATTCCTAGAGCTCTTATGCAAAAGTGTGTTTCACAAATATTTGTTCTTTCTTGAGGCATACACAGCTTGAGGGAGCCTCAATTATAAAATGGACAAAAGTTAACATTATATACTTTTGCAAACACAAATTGATGTCCTGAGAAACACAATTTTTTAAACACGAAGTAAATTAGGTATCTGTAAGTGTCAATCTGTGTTATAAGGTAAATTTTGCTGTATGACAAAGACAATGAAACAAATTCTGGACCTTGGACATGGATGCAGCCTTTCCACAAACAGGGAGGAAATCAAATTAATGCCTGAGCTCATGAAGCCATGGCCAGAGCAAATACTTCAAACACTGAGTCTTGTCAATTTCCACTTTCTACCAACACACTGTTCATCAAGTTTTCATGTTATATGTGGTGCTGAATTTAATTTAATATAATGCCATCATTCTGAACTCAGAGCCCCATGAGAGTAACTCTTCTAATTGTGTTGGCTGGTTCTTAGCCTTTGGGATGGGCTGTCTGGCCTCTGCTGTCATTTACCCAAATTCACTGTCTTTTCCTCTGCGTGTATGTGTGTGTGCTTATGTTGCAGAGAAGGGCAACAGTCTCCAGAACAGTGGCAGAAGATGTACGGGAGGTGCTCGGGAAATGAAGTCTATCACATCGTTTTGGAAGAAAGTACATTTTTTGCTGAATATGAAGGGAAGAGTTTTACCTATGCCTCTTTCCATGCACACAAAAAGTATGTTTCTGCTTCCAGTGGAGAATTTCATCAACCAGTCAATCAGACCAGTTTCAAACAGTTTTCCAAAGTGTGGTCCATATTGGTGCTCATGGATTTCAAGTGTTTTAACTTTTAGCATTGGTTTTATTCTAATTTAACTATAAATTTTGTAGTATCTATAAGTTTAGTTTACCAGGAGGAAAATATGTAAGAAATACTCTACCACATCTGTGATTCTCATAATATCCTAGCCAATTAAGAATTAACAACCTTACAACAACGAATCTTGTTACATAAATCAAATTTAAAGTGACGTTTAGTTTTGTTTATATTTATAATAACAGAAACACTTGAAAATAACAGAACAAAAGGAGAAAGAAAAAAATCACATTTTCCCCCTTTGGTCTTTTGAGTCTGGGTATCATGTATCTTAAGCTAACTTCAAACTCACTGTGTGGACAAACATAATCTTGGTTACTTATTTTCCACTTTCACTTCTGAAATAACACATAATTATCTAAAAAATAAATAAACATTAATTTGATTATAGCCCTTCCATTGTCCAAAAGGAATTATACATTCTAGTTTAGCCAGGGGAATTTTTTTCTTCTCCTTTTTTGACAAAATTAATTTCATAAGGAACAAAAATGTATATCAAAAATTATCTATATAAAAATGTTTAAGTGGAATCTCTTTGTGCACTTTATAACAATATATTCCACTTAACTAATATATAATGTATTCAAATTTTATTCTCAATGATTCTATTTATGCATACTTTACTACTAAATACATTTTAAATCTGACTTACTCACTTACTCTGCGTGGGTTTACGATGAATTTTGAAAGTTAGAACATTACTAAAGGAGGGGCTGGAGAGATGGCTCAGCAGTTAAGAGCAATGACTGCTCTTCCAGAGGACCCAGGTTCAATTCCAGCACCCACATGGCCACTCACAAGTGTCCATAGCTCCAAGATCTGACACCCTCACACAGACATACATGCAGACAAAACGCCAAAGCACATAAAATAAAATATATAAATTATAAGAAAGAACATTACCAAAGAACAATAAGAAATATTTTAATACAATATTACTCTCAACATTTTTAATTTCTCCTACTGAACATGTGCAACCATTAAAGACTATTTTAAATGTTTCTTTTTAAAGCTGAATGTATGAGACGTGGTAGAAGTCATAGCAAGGGTGATTCAGACTCATCACTTTCTTTTCACATGACATTTCATGGGAGTCTCCCTTATGCCAATAGATTATAAATATTTTGAGCAAGGTAAGAAATATTGTTCAGCCAGCTGGTGGTAACACATGCCTTTAATCCCAGAATTGGGAGGCAGAGGCAGGTGAATCTCTGTGAGTTGAGTTCAAGGCTAGCCTGGTCTACAAAGTGAGTTCCAGGACAGCCAGGACTGTTACACAGAGAAACCCTGTCTCAAAAAATTCAAAAAAAAGTTAAAAAAAGAAATATTGTTCATAATTTTGACATTAGTAGTTATCTTAAAAATATAAAACACTATTACCACTACTTTATGACCAGAAGTCTAATATTTTACATTGTCCTATACTTTGTCATTCATATATATATGTATATATATATATATATATACATATATATGGCATAATGCTTATGACAAATTAAATTTAATTGATTTTTTTCCTTTGAAAATTAGATTATTAAATGCTAGAATCCTCTCACGCTTCCTAATTCTATTATTTGATGTTCTTATTTTGTTCTGTTTGCTTATAGTAGATCAACTTTCTTGCAAATGTAAGCAATTAAAAGAACAAAAAGTTAAATCTTTTCCAAATTGTAATTCTTAAACTCTTATATTCTTCTTTTAAATTAAGGTTTGGTGTCTGCTTGATTGGTGTTAGGAGGGAGGATAATAAAAACATTTTGCTGAATCCAGGTCCTCGATACATTATGAATGCCTCAGACATATGTTTTTATATTAATATTACCAAAGAAGAAAATTCAGCATTTAAGAACCAAGACCAGCAGAGAAAAAGCAATGTGTCAAGGTCATTTTATCATGGGCCTTCCAGATTACCTGTCCACAGCATCATTGCCAGCATGGGTCAGTACATACTCGCTGGAATTACCTTTGGTGTTTTGTTTTGTTTTTTTAATAAAAAATACACATCTAGATTACTAAAGATTCATAGTCAGGTTCAAAACTTGTTTCTGTATATTATAAACCATGTATGATCACATAATATAGATCAAAATTCTAAACTGTTGATGTAAGAACAATGCAAGATTACCAAAAAAGTATTCAATAATTACTTTCTGTTTCTGATTTTAAGTGCTTGCCTTGTATGTTTTTCTTTTTAATTATCTATACAATAGTCGGTTGGGAGTATTTCCAATGTTTTCTGTTCTTTCAAAACTTACTCACTCCATCTTACTCTCATCATTTATTTTGGCATTTATGACACAAAAAAATGAAACAATAAACATCCAGTTAAAATGAAATTCATTAAAGTTTTCTACTAAACCACCTACAAACCTATAAGTGTAAAATCCCTTGTATTAAGGAATATATGCCATTCTCTTTATGTAATTCCATTGTTTTCACTGGCTCTGTAAGCCCTCTTTCTTCTCTCTTTTGGGGTATTTAACTTGAATTGGATTTATCTTTATTATTCTTAACACCATTCCTCCCATAAATCACTGCTATTTCTCCACCCTTCCATACATACCCAATATAATACATACACATATTCTATTGAGCTTCATGATTTTATTCCCCTGCAAATTCCTCAAAATGGTTGGCTTCAGATGTGGTTTCAAATTGCATGCCCCTTATATCTGTCTTTACCCCAATCTGCAGTCATAGAACTGACTTGAATTTCCAGTGGGTTCAATCCATGGCTGTGGTTAAGACTGATAACAGAAAGTCACAAAATAGTGCCAGTCACAGGCTGAATGTGTGGAATAAATGCAGTAAGCATTGTCATTAGTTGTATTGACGTCTAAATGGAAGCAAAGGTCTGAGAGATTGTGAGAAGTGGATAAAATGCTTGATTTGCAAATAAGAGAACTTGATTTTGATCTTGAGAATCTACATGAAAAAGCAGAAGATGCTAACACAGACTTGTAGTCCCAGTGCTGAAGAGGCAGAGGCAAGTAAATCCTTGGGGTCACTGTCCAGACAGCTCACCCTTATTGTTGAGCTTAACCAAGTGGGGGACCCTATCCCCAAAAGCAAGATAGAGACTCTTGAGGAACAATAATTTTGAAATCTGGCCTCCACATATGTTTATATACTTGTTAGTGCACCCACATATACTGTGTGCATGTATACATACAAATATGCACACACATTTATACACATGTGTATACACATACGCACACAAAAAAAATTAAAAAGTTAAAAAAGAGGAGAAAATATGATGACAGATAAACCTCAGTTACCTCAAGGAAGTCAGAGATACAATTGTGGGAAATTTATTGATCTGTAATTTTAAAATCCTGGATTTTTTTTCTTTTTATTCATTTGGCTCTTTGCTCTTTGTCTCTAAGGGTGCCCGCCACTCAGATTCCAAATAAATTACACGAGGCTTATTCTTTCTTGTGAATGCCCAGCCTTAGCATGACTTGTTTCTAGCCAGCTTTTCTTAAATTATTCCATATACCTTCTGCCTCTGGGCTTTTATCTGTATTTCTTCTATATACCTTTATATACCTTTCTTTCTTACTCTGTTGCTGACTGTGTAGCTTGGTGACTGGCCCCTGATGTCCTCCTCTCCTTCTTTTCTTGCTTCCCGATCTCTCTTCCCAGATTTCTCCTATTTACTCTCTCTGCCTGCTAGCCCCGCCTATCCTTTCTCCTGCCTTGCTATTTGTTATTCAGCTCTTTATTAGGCCAATCAGGTGTTTTAGACAGGCAAAGTCACACAGCTTCCCAGAGTTAAACAACTGCAACATAAAAGAATACAACACATCTTTGTATCATTAAACAAGTGTTCCACAGCATAAGCAAATGTAACACATCTTAAAATAATATTCCACAACAAGACACAAATAGTATTATGTGAAATTTGTGGCTATCATCCCAAACTCATACCCTGAAACCCCAGTGTCATAGTATATAACCTTATTGGAGATAGGAGTTTTTTTTAAGGAATAAAATTAAAATGAGATCATTAGAGTTAATATTATTTTCATGTGACTAGTGAACTGACAGAAAGATTAAATACATCATAGACACACATACAGGAAACTGATGTGAAAATATGATGGAGATGATGTCAATCATCAACCCAAGAATGACACCTGGAACAGATATATCCCTCAGCATACTCAGGAAAAAAATCTCAACAACGTGAAGACCTTTATTCTGAAACTTTATCCTTCAGAACTATGAGAAATTAATCTCTGCCATGGCATCTAGTTTATTCCAAGTTTTTATGAAAGCTTTAGCCAACTATTAAACATAGCATGAGATTCATCTAGAAACAATAGAATAGAATAAAGTTGATGAATAAATTAAATACAGTAGATCCTATAGTCTGAAGACCTATGATAAAAAAAAATGGATTTTCACAAAAGATAAAGGAAGTGGTCAGTGACAAAAATAAAGAGTTTTTCCCACCTCAAAACCACAGGTGACCTCTTTATAGTAGAGCAGAAGATCTCAGAAAGAACAAAGCATTTGTTAGAAAAAAAGATGTTGTAAGAAAGTCATGTTTTTTTTGCAGATCTAACTGCTTTTTCAGACCTCCCTGAAGGATTATAAATTTCTCATGCTCTTTCTCTGGACCCAAACTACCGGCAGATATCAGTATTGGCAGGATAACTGACAATAGACAAAACAGAGCATGCTTCTGTCAATATGTTGCCTGTGGTATGAAATATAGCAACTAGGTATTTGGAGGTGATGTACAGTCAGATCTATTGGCAAGAAGATTATGTAAATATCCCTTTGAAAATGAGAAAGTATTTAACACACAATGTTGGAGCAGTTTTCTATAAAGAAAGATATATGTATTATCTTCTAATTGAAACTAAGAGAGAGAGAGAGAGAGAGAGAGAGAGAGAGAGAGAGAGAGAGAGAGATATTGATGAGTGTATATTTTGATGGGAAGGAGTGTCTCAATTTGTTTTTGACACACACAGTCCTGAAAAGAATCCTGAGATGCCATATTTTTTTCTTGTTCTGAAGTACTACAAGGCTGCATGATCATCTATAGGGGTAAATGTAGTAGATATGCACTCATTTCTACAATTTTAAGATAACAGCATACCAGATAGCTTTCCTTTGCATCAATAAATCAGTTTTATGAAATGTAAATGCCTTAAAACCAAAACCAAACCAAAACACAACAAAAATATTTCATTCTTTCTAGAAAACCTACCTCCTTTCTCAACAGAGTTTTCTTAGGAGCTCTCCTCTGGTCTAGTTTTTAGTAACCACCATCATTATCTTTGCACATACACTGAAATGACTCAGGACTTCACAAGAGACCAAGTCTCTTAAACACCTCACTGCCTCTCATATCTCTACACTTGGATCCAAACTCACATCACCTGAAACTACATCCATAACAAATAATTTTCGTGAGGCAGGGTCTTGTTGGGTAGCTTTGAAACTCACTAGGCAGATAAGATTGCCCTTGAACTCACAGATAGCAACATGCATATGCCTCCTGACTGCTGGAGTTAAAGGTGTGTTACTGTGTCTGGCTGACCCCAAATATAAGTTATGATATACATTTATACGTACAAGATTTCTTACCCAGTGAAATGTTTACCTGAAAGAGAACCAATTTGTATTGAGATTCAAGAGAAATTAGTCAGATAGATAGACAGACAGACAGACAAACAAACACACATACACACACACACACACACACACACACAGACACACACACACACACACACACACACACACACACACACACACAGAGCCACCCCTTAGCAATGTGATTGCATTACATTCAACTTCACCACCAAGTAATAATTATGTCACAGGTAGTAGAAACTTCCTAATGGATTTTCATGTTTCATTGTTTTAGGTACTGTGGCTATAGACTTGCAAGACACAAGCTGTAGGGCAGCAAGTGGCCCTACCCTAGCTCTTCCTTCAGAAGGAAGCAAAGAATTAAGAAGACCTAGTATTGCTCCTGTTTTAGAGGTTGCAGATGCATCATCAATTCAGACATGTGATCTTCTAAGTGACCAATCAGAAGATGAAACTACACCAGATGAAGAAACTTCTTCAAATTTAGAGTAGGTTTGATTTTCTAAGGAATTTTTGTTGTTTGTTTGTTTGTTTTGGGGGGGGTTGCTGACACTTTTTAATTTAATTTTTTGAGAATATCCTACATAGATACATTATTTACACAATTTCCATTTCCTTCACCCTCCAACTCTACCCATGCACTCGCATTTCCCTCTCAAATTTATGACCTCTTCATTAATAATTATTTTTACATATATAAACATGTATATATGAACATTATATATATACACATATATAAGCATTCTGTGGATTCTACTTAGTGTTGTTTATAAATCCATGTGCTTATGACTGACCACTTGGGATTGGATAACCCATCGGGTGGTTCATTCTTGGAGAAGACTCATTCTCATGCCATTAACTGCCTACTGTTCTTCATCTAGTGGTGGGACTTAAGTCTTCTAGAGCCTTAAAATTATGGAAGGGGATAATGTTTTTTCCTTCTGGATAGCCTAGAATCATCACTCCATGGTTCTACTGAAACACCCTTCTATTAAGCATTTTCTCACCACAGAGTATTATAAAACATCAATTTTCTGCCTTCAATGTATTCTTCCAGCCCGTTTTTTTCTAAATTATCTTTTATGCTTAATGGGAAAATATACAATTTTGTTTCTGTATAATATAAATTGCATTTTCAAATTTACATTTCATTCTTCTGCCCTTTTATCTTTAATTTCTTTTATTCACATCTATTTTGAAGTTTGCAATAGTGACTTCACTCACTGTTGTGACAAAATCTAAAGCAGCCTGAGGACAGAAATGCTTATTTTGGATCACAGTTTGAGATTACATTTGATCGTGACAGAAAAGGCACAAAATGGCTTGTCACATTGCACACTCAGGTAGAAGGGAGAGACTGGGTGGAATGCTGGTGCCCAACCAACATTCTCCTTTTGGTTTAAATGTAGGACTCGGCTCCTAAGATGTGGGCCACATCAGTTAGACTTTGTTGGAATCATCTTCATCTATAAATATATTTCCTAGGTTATTTGAAAGCCTGTCAAATTGACAAGCAGGATTAACCATCATGAAGTTCAAAAATTTATCCAATGACATATTCAAATAAAGTATTTTCTCATTTCACTCTTTAGTATTCATTTTTTTAAATTTGGAAGCTAGACATAATTTAAATTTACAAATGCAAGACATATCCATCTTTTATTAAGTTTCTACTCTCTATCTACGTGTATAATAGTCATCCCATTTAAGCTTATCCTAGATGTTTACATGTGTTATCCTCTGCATTATATTACCATAGGAAAGCTGAAAGAACAGGAGTCTATATATTGACCTGTTCTCTCAAAAGATTTATTTGCCATCCCAGATTCATCTTATAATCCTTGTTTGCAAATAAGCAGTCTGACTTCAATTTCTCTATCTGTAAATCATGTATGATTGCCCCCTCATTGCATTATGCAAAGCCTAATTGAAATGATGAGGGAAAAACGTATTGTGCTAAGCAACCAACGGCATTAGTCATTACAAGTATTGTCACTGGTACTAGCGGTATCAGGCCAGTCATTGCTGATCATGTCTCACAGTAGAGTTCATATAAATTCATTCAGTACTTTATTGAACTAAAACTGAGCTGTCATTGAAACTCAGAAAAAATAACTTTAAATCCACAATTTGTGTTTGTTTCAGAAAATGTCAATATGCTTGTAGACAAAATCTTGTCTTAAAGAATTCTGTGGTTCAAATACTCAAGTACACTTGCAGAATACAGGAGGGGAAACCAGCAGAATGGGCAACCATCCTTCTAGGAAATGATGTTTTAAAGTGTGAATGAAACTCTTTTTTAGATTTCTAAACCATGGAGGTGTAAAAATGAGTGTTTTATAAGAAAATCAAAGAGATATTAAAGTAACAATGATGATTGCAGCTTCTAAATTTATAAAATGTGCACAATTTAATCTTCCAACCAATAGTGTCTAGAAAATACAACAAGGTCTTAACTTCATTGGTGTCACAGGAAAAGTTATCACAAATCAAGAGCTTCCCTTTTGGATGAGAAAATATTGCTTCAAGTACTTTCCTTTTATTTGCTAATTAACATTTATGCTTCTGCCCTTTAGAAGTTCCATGTTCCACACTGGTGTAGCCAAAATGTGCAGGTGGCTATTTTTAAAAGTCAGTAAACAAACTAAATGTCTTTGATAATATTTTAAGAACAATTCCAGGAAAAAAAATCCTGTTTTTGACTAATTAACTTACTTTTTGTCTTTTAGTTATGTGTGCATGGCTAATGAATATTGATACAGCAAAATGTTATAATGCAGTCTGCTTTAAATATGCTTTGTAAGGCATAATATTACTATTTGTTAAGGATACATGTTTATGTCTCCAAGGATGAGGATTGAGAAATGTTTTCTAGAAAGAAAGAACTGTCCCGTATTTATGTTTCTTGTTGCAGTTACCCATTTCTCTAGGTGAATTAAAGACAAATGCCCCATTACTGAGTTCAACCTGAGTGTTAATGACTGTGGTCCAATGATGCTGATTTCACGAGTGGAAAATTCAAACTTCATGTAATTTTTACATGGCAAGAAATATTTTTTTGCTATTTAAAAATATAGGTCTCAAAATTTTATTATGAGTCGTATTTCATCATAATTTGCCTCCCTTTTCCTAAACTGTGTGATTTTCATAATATGATGGAAGCATGGCTTTACTGATTCTAACAAGATCAAGCAGTAGGTAAGGGTCACATCTGAGGGTTCCGGCTTTCCTTGACACCTCCAGGACTAACGTCTTCTATTGCTTTCCAGATATGCCAAGGGCTACCCTCCTTACTCTCCATACATAGGAAGTTCACCTACTTTTTGTCACCTACTTCAAGAAAAAGTACCCTTCTGCTGCTTAAGATTAGACAAGGTAATGGTTTCCTATTGATGTGATTGCCACCAATAATAAAATTAGAGCATGAGCTATTGAACATATTTAAATAATTTTATATTATTTGACTAAAACACATTGAAAGTGTATTAATTAACATATAAACTCCATTATATAAAATGGTTAATTTTACTTTTTATCCTCACTAAAAAAATGCCACAAATGTTTTATCCTTCTACTTAATTAGCCAATTTAGTTATGTTTTTTAAAAGGGAAGACAGAGGCACAAAACTCTTAAACCACTTTTTGGTTATTATTTAATTACAATTTGTGGTTGGTAGCATATTAAATCTATATTTTAAAAAATAATTTCTTGACTAAATGAGAAAAGTACATTTACGAGTAGACTGAAGCTGATCTACGTGTCTTGCCTCATATCTCCTTCCCACATTTTTATGTAGTTCTCTCTCTTCCTGCCTGAATCATTTAAAGAATTTACTCAGGACAGAACAGTCTGAGAATGTGAACATTTTTGTCCTTTTCTTTCATTTTATGCTCCTGAGTAATGAGGAAACAGGTTAAAGTGAAACATTGCACACCCTAAAGAGATTCAAGCATGCCCTGAATCTTAAACAAGGATTTTTTCATTTGTTCTTTATTTGGGGTTAAAATTATAATGCCAGTACCTTTCATAGCCTGTACAACTTAAGAAAATCACTTCACACATAAAAGTTCAGCTCTCTTATCTGTAAAATGAACATAATTTTAATGCTATGAACTCCACAGTGCTCTTAGAAGGGTTATGTTAGTCAGTATACTTAAGTTAAGGCAGTTAATTATTAAGTCCGGTTTCCATAAATTTTGTTAATATTCTTGCTGTTTTCTTTGTTACAAATGTTGTCTGTTGCTGCTCTTGAAGAATATTGAAAGAATATTTGTAAGCTCCAAACTTTATCTATCTGAAGTTTGTCAGTGCATCTTTCTCTTGCCCCTAAGTATCCCATGTAGTTCCATTCTCATCGGGAATTCTATTTTTCAGGGCCTTATTAGTTTGATGTCCTTTTTTTTTTTGAAGCATTTTATATTACTGGTCAACTCTTTTGTGTTGCTAAGTTAATGGATGTCAACAGTGTTATTCACCTGCATTGACTCCTTCCACGGCTACATTTTCCTGAGCCATGTTCTTTTCAAGTACAGTATTTTGAACTTTTCCTTCAATAAGATTCTTAGCATATATTTTAAGGACTGTGATGCCTGGACTCATTATTGGTGGAACTACTTCTTATTAAAAAAAATATAGTTATGGAGGTGGCAAGGGGGATCAGGAAACCAAAAGAGTAAAAGTGAATTATCACCAAGCAACTGATCTAATTCTCGCTGTAAGGCTCAGCTCTTGAGGAAGAAGATTAGGGGCCCAGTAGAGGATCTTTAAAAGCAGTTTATTAACAGTGTTCTGCTCCATTAATAAAGGAAAATTATGTAGTTTTATTGATTCATGGCTATAGAGGAGATTATTGGATATTTGAGTAATGTCAGGCTGGTATAATAGGGTCTGCTCTGAAAATTGAAGTTTACTTTGGGATTATGGGATGGCATTAATCACTTGGCTCCACTGTGTCTTGAAGTGTGTGGATTGGGATGACATTATCATTCTGTCCCAGTGTCAATTGACTGTTCTGGCCAAGGTATTTCAACATTACCTTCGCATTGCCTCCTTGGATTTTCTTAATGACTATGTCCCTTCCATGTCTTCATAAGCCATATAGTTCTCTTACCTTGTGATATTTCATGCGTATTGCAGTTCTAATTGTTCTAAGCCTTCACCATCAGTATTCTCCAACCCCTTTCTTAGTGACCCTATTTATTTCTTTGTATGGCTGTAGATCTTGATTATCAGAACTAAAAAATTTTCGAACCGCCATCCTATGGAGACTTGATTTGCCCATGTCCTTTACTGTTCTCTTTCTTTAGATATTTTTCTCCTGCTTTCCTAAATCATTTTCCTATGGCCTCACTTTCAGCTGTTGAAATTTCTGCGAGTTCTATCAGGTGGTTCACAAAGTTTCTCATTATGTCTTTCTTTTTACCTTTATCCTGGAAGGATAGTTTGCTTGGTTTCCAACTCTACAATAGTTTCTTTCTCCCATGCCTCTGTCCTTCTGACTACTGTAAATAGCCATCAATCTCATTGCTATCGATTGCAGCTAATCACTCTTTTTCCAGGGCTGATTAATATCCTGTAATCTTGGCTGTTCTATGCTTTCATAATAATGTATAGGACTACGCAACTTTGACTATTCATTTGGATTAAGGTTCACTGACTTTTGGGTGTTTTGTGACTTGGTCACTTCTAGAAAATCCTCAATTAATGTTTATTTGAATAAGGTTTCTGATTTCTATTTCAGTTTCTGGCTTTTATTTTTTTCCTGTGTTTTCCATTTGGGATGATATTTCATCTCTGTTCTGCAGTTGATAAATTATTTGATTTTTTTTCACTATTGGAATTTGAGCTTGGTATTTCATACATGCTCAGAATGAGCTATACCACTGACCTATATCTTCAGCTTTGTATTAACTTTTGGGTTACATTGCTCAGCTTGAAAGGATATAACACATTTAAACAACTATCTTGGATATTAAATAGGATTTTGATAATTCTTTAAGTGCTTTTTTCTTATTTCTTTAAACATATTGCACATTATTTTGTGACTCTCATAACATCCAAATCTGTAGTCTTCATAGATTTAATTGTTTCTATCATTTTTCACACATGGTGCTTCATTTCCACCAATTAAAAAATAATTTTATTATAGAATAATGGCATGGATACTTCATAGGTAAGGAACACACAGAGAACTAACTAATATCAATCCAGATAAATAAAAAGAAGTTTGTGTAGAGGTGTATAATAATGAAGAAAAACTGCCAAAGCTGCTAAGTATACAGATAATTTAGCTTGAAAACAGTCTTGATTTAGTAATGTTAATTAGTTTCTTCTGAGTCTGATCTCTCAGCAACTGAGTCAGTTTTTCCAACAACTTAGTGCTCACTGCCGCTCTTGTGATGAGTTCTGATCAAGTGTTGTGCTTTGTTTCTTGTGTATTGCTTTTTACACTTTAGTCCTTCTATGCACTTCAACAGCTCACTTTTCTTCTTGTATTGCTTTTCTGTTTTATTTTCTTTTCTAATTGCATGACTTTAGGTACCTAGGAATGGGAATATCCCTGAGGCTTTTTAATCATAACATCAATCTATTTTGGAAATGGAAGTCACATGCCTATGCTATAGCAAAGCACACACTGAGTGGCTATACAACAGTAACTTTTAACTTGCCATGCAGCCTGTACACACACAGTCCTCTTTCAGAATCACGTTGTACACTTCCCTCTCCTTTGCATTATTCATCACACGTTTATTTCCTACATCAGGTTGGAGAACTAGGCAACGACAAATGTAACTATGTTCCAATCTGTTAGAAAATTAGTTAGATCAATTTTACATATCCTAAATTCTTTGACCAAATTTTATTGGAGTATAAAAATGGCATTTCTTTGTATAATTTTTCTTCTCTAGAGTTGCCAGCATAACTACTATGAGGACGCAAAAGCCTATGGATTCAAAAATAAACTAATTATAGTTGCAGCTGAAACAGCTGGAAATGGATTATATAATTTTATTGTACCTCTCAGGGCATATTATAGACCAAAGAAAGAATTAAATCCCATAGTTCTGCTATTGGATAACCCGTAAGTATATTTTAAGATACACAAACAGACAGAACTTTTAATTTTACTGTACATTAAAATAATTTACTGATACTACTTTAAATCAGATACATTATGGTGCAGAATTCATTGGGAGATAGAGTATATGCTATGGTGCAAAACACTATTGATCATGGTCATGTTTTACCAATACTACTTAAATGTCATTGCAATGGAGACTTTTATTTGAAATTAATATGCAAATGGTCATCTACTCATAGGACTGGTGGGAAGAAGCCACTGAAATCCCTATCGCCAATTTCCTCTATTTAAACAACAAGCCTGGAAGATGCCTGCCAAAACTGTACAGTTTTGTTCTTTAACCACTTATAATCAGAGAAGCATTTATTGATCTGCTTTTATGTGTTACACCATGGAATATCATTGTGGGTTTTACTTATGCTAATGTTCACATACAATAACAAAAAACAAGTTGTGCTGTATCGCATGTGTATGTCTGGAAAATTTTAGAATGACTTACTCTGTTAAATATGACCACTTAAGCAGTTTGAAAAATCTTACAGATGAGTACATAGGTCCCTAAATAAAATGGTCAAAGTCATTTTATTTTAAAGTTACAGTGCCCTTCACTGTAACTATAAATAAATTGGTTGTCATAAGCACAGTGTTAGAAGATATTAAAGTATATGGGAAAAAAAACCAAAAACAGAAACAGGAGCATGACAATCAGCATGTAGGATAGCCTTAACAATAGAAGGATTGTCAAGCTCCTCCCCAGTATTTTCAATACATTCTGAATCCTGGAAGTTCTGCATAGGGAAGCTGCAGGGCCTCCAAGTTGGTAATACAGACACTTCAGTTAACTAAGTAAAGTGCTCAGTTTGTGGTTGTTTTTCTATAGCTTGCCCTCATAACACTACAAACAGAATTTAAAATGGGCATTTCAGACTGTCATAGTGTCCTCATTTTGAATGAATAGGTCAAGCTGACTCAGTTAAAGCCCCCAGTTATAGAAATAAAGAAGGAAGAACCTTCAAAAGAAAGAAGTAGGACTGTGTTTAGAATATCCTCTGGCAGTGGTCTGATCTGTCCTCTTCCTCGTGTTATTTCAATATAAAATTTGGGTTTCTGATACATAACTCTTCCCTAACCTCCCTAAAAATATGCATTTTCTCCAAATTTAGGGCCGATGTTCTTCTTAGGGAAGAGAGGTATACTCCTCATTTTCAGTCTCCAGTCTTATGAAGTAATCTTGACTCAGCCTTTTATTCCCCTTTATCTCATTATCTTATCAAACATGGTCCCAGCCATCCCACACTATTTGATTTTGAATACAAAGTCATTACCATTTCTGGTTCCTAGAGTATCGGTTCATTCATCAGGGTTATATAGTTCTGTGGTTCTTTGTACAGCCTTACTTCCTGAAGGTGACTAATCACACAAAATATCTGAAAACTCCCTTCTCTGGATTATTGACAGGTCACTATTTCTTTTTAAGTTCACGATTTCTGTATGCATATGGCCTTTCAGGACTATCTTCCCTGAATGAAACCATGGAGATTAATTTAGAAAGCTGATGTGCTCATAGTTTGTAACAGTAGTGAATGTTGAGTATCATTATGAGTCATCATATTTGACATTTTAATTTTTTATGTTTATATATTCATATTACATAGAAATCATCCCACCAGAGAGATGTACTCAGGGATTTGGGAGTCTTAATGCTTGTTTTTAATTGAAACATTTGAATAAACTTTTGTTGTCAATGACATGAAGCAGAGCTAAAGATGTAACGACATTCAGGTAAAGTTCCCATGGTCAATTCTAGAATTAGGCCCAGCTCTGCCACGACTAATGCATTGTTCTTTCCTCTGTATTTTACCCAACTTATAGGCTTTGTTACAGATGTATGAACAGTATACATTGTTTTCAGTTAGTTTTATAGGCCACAATTCAGATTAACTTCTGATACTTATCCATTGAAAATATATCACCTTTACCAATTGTTGACAGTTTGGATTATAAATTTCCACATGGTGCTGTTGTTTGTGGATTTCTGCTGAGCGTAATTTTAAGTTTAACATGGTTATTTTATTAATATACATTAAATATTATGATTATTTCAATTTATTTACTAAATTCCAAGGACATAATATAAAACCTGAGCTTCCTGTGTATGTCTCAAAAGTGACATGGAATATTTTTACTCATCTACGTTCCTTTGATGAAGAACGAGAAATCACAAACTGAACTGACGCTCCCGGGAACTCTATGCAATCTTTTCTCCCCTTTTGAAACAATGAAACACCTGTTGCTCTGAAATGACTTCTGCTCTTCATTTACTGTACCAAATTACATAAATGATGCCTTTCTCCCTAAAATAGATCCAAACTCCAATAACTTTTACAATCATGATCCTTTTTTAATTTTGAGGATTTGAGCAAGTTTACATGAGCAGTGGTGAAGCTAATATTGAGTGAATGACTATGGAAATAAATTAATCAAAAAGGCAAAATTTGACTATGGAGATTAATTAATCAAAAAGACAAAATTAATTCCATATAAAATACAAAAGTGCCATAAATATGAAATATTAAAATGTAAATCCAGTTAATCATCTCAACACATTGTAGTATGGAATAGATGTGCAGAATACTTCCAAATAGAAAAACTTGCACATTTCAATGGTTATCAAATGAGAGCCTAGCATATTGAAATCATCTTTTTCTGTCGCCCTGCGGAACAACTCTGACCTGTCCACAGTTCATCAGAGTGACATCACTTCTCCTTGGCATGTAGTGCTGGAAAGATTCCAAATATTTTTATTATAGCCACTACCATAAAGGTCATCCAGCTGAAATCTAGTAGGCAGTCAAAGTTAGACAAAAAAGGGCCAGATCAGACAAATTTGGGTGCATTCAGGGTGGTATGAGGTAGCCAGGCAGTGGTGTTACACACCTTTAATCCCAGAACTTGGGAGGCAGAGGCAGGCAGATCTTTCTGAGAATGAGACCAGCCTGGTCTACAATGTGAGTTCAAGGACAGTCAGGACTACACAGAGAAACCTTTTCTTGAAAAACCAAAATAAAAAGATGTTCCAGATCCATGTTGGTGCCCTTAATTTTTACACGGATTGTTTATTAAATCAACCAACATCTTTTCGTATACTACCTAAACACTTCATCTTTTTACAAACTATTGCTAAAATATATGATAAATCACCCACCCTTATCCTATAGAAATGTACGCTTTTGATTCAAGCAGACAAGATGAGATCTAAGATTAACATCTAGAGCAGCCTGGACCATATTTATTCTTGTGGCCTCATCTCATTTTTTCCTTTAATTTGAAAATGGTAAGAAAATTTTAATTATTCCCAGACTTAGACAATATAGGTAGCATACTAGGACAAGATCTGACATACGTGACAGCCCAGACATTCTAGATCTTCTATTAAAAAAATTAACATTGTTACTAATTAAATTAATGAAAGGTCTTATGTAAAAACCCAATTGATAAGAAAACACAGTCTGGAGATATATTTCAGTGGAAGAATGCTTTCCTAGCATGTGAGAGACCCTAGCTTTGAACACTAGCAACACATACACATGCACACACACATGAACACACACCACATACACACACACATACACGAACACATACACATTGATATTAAGCACTTGCAACTAATCTTAATATTTTTAAAAATTATAGGTGTACAAATGTTTTGCCTGAATGTATTTCTGTGCAATGCTTGCCTGACTGGAGCCTACAAAGGGGAGAAAATGGGGTTTGAGCCCCTGGAATTAGAGTTGCGAGCTGCCATACGGGTACTGGGAATCATTCAGGTCCTCTGCTAGAGCAAGCAGTATTTTTAACTGCTGAGCTGTCTTTACAGCTCCTGATCAAACAATTTAAAAAATAAATCAACTACCTAAAAGTATAGTTGTCAAATATTGATGAAATAAAACTTCACTCATAAAAATATGTTACTTTCTTTCCTGGAAGTTGAGGTGGAAATATTGTGTGTATTAATTGAATTTGATAGAAAAGGTGCTCTTGAGTTTTACAAATTGGTAAAATTTATGAACCTTTTCACTGTCTGGCAATGTTGAGCTGCATAGAGTTTCAATATACAAACTGTTGTCGTATGAAGTTTATGAAGATATGAGTCTTTATATTGAGAGTGTTCCTAGTAGACTGTACAGTTAGGGCTGCCATCAGCTAATGTGTGTATTTACTTCTACTTATTAACATTGGCTGCTTTGTGTAATTTTTGACATTTTATTTCATGTATAACTGGTTAATTAGTCTCTTTTGTTTGGTTTTTGTCTATGAATTTATTCTGATCTACATCTATTTCCTTGACTATTTTATTATTGTCTTTTAGACTAAAAAAAATCTAAAATATTTCTTTAAGAGTAAAAATCTTGGTTTATCTATTTTGTATAAGTAACAAGTTTTTCATTTCTTTTCATATGGATAGATTTTTATGAAATTTATAGATAAGTCACTTGATCCTTTTCACTGTTTTTCTTAGATGTCACCTGTAATAGAACAGATAGGCTTCTCTATTTGGCAGCCAGAAAAAAAATTCACCCATTTTATTTTGTTTTATTAATAATTTTCTTATATATTAAACTTTTCATTGTACTTTGGCGACATACCATAAAATATAGACAAGGGACATACTTGTAATGAATGTTTTATGTGCTTGTTTATTTTCTTAATAATAATGCTTCTCAATGTAAAGTTATTCTTGCCAATTCACTGTCTCCCAATGAGTAGAAAAATTGGCCATTATGTGTTATTCAATTACTAAGTAGCTGACTGTTGTAACTACTGTTGTCAACACAGATAAGTGAACAGTTACAAAGTACAATATGAATGAAAAATTGTTTTATGTATATATATATATATTTCTAGTTTCTTTTAAATCATAGAGAAGTCTTTAAAGTTGGTATGTTTCATCAAAAATATGTATTTACAAAATTTTAGGATACTTGATTTTCCCATGATGTAGCTGAAATCACATGAAGATGAATAGTTTAATCCCTATTTAAAGGCAAGTTCTAAGAATTTTGAACAATTTCTGGCTCATTATAAATACATGTTGTAAATACATCATAAACAAAATTCATGAGTTTTCTTTAAAATGCCTTTCTTCTAACAATTAAAGTTTGCCATCTCTACCAGTCAAAGAAGGGAGAAAAATCTATGAAAGTCTCATCTTGAATTTTATATCTCACATCATGGCAGCAATAGCATAAAGACTTATTTGCCCCTAGTGACCTGAGTACACTTTACTACTCAGAAAAATTGAAGTCTCTTATTCAATTTAATGATTCAATTATACAATAGTTCAGAAAAGCATAGACTAGAGACCTAGTGGGAAAAATTGCCCAAAGAGATAATGTAAATAAATTGAAATGATCTAAACCTAAAAGAAGATGGCAGATTACAATAGATATTATTATAACACATGTACAGATATACAATTAATAATTAAGAATGGTACTTTAAAAGCCAGAAACAAAAAGGTTAGTAATGTAAAATTAGCCTGAAAGATACAAGCAAAAATATTTTTCGGACCCCAACCCTTGATCTTTCCCTGTCTTTGGTGCTTATGTCCATAAACATGCTTCTAAAATTGTTAAGTATATTGAGATCTTTAAAACATTGCCCTCCTAATGATGAGGAGCAACAAAGTGTCTAGAAACAGAATTGAACACTCTATCCCAAATCCCACAGATATCATATATATATATGTGATATAACATATATCACATATGTTAGAATGTTGATTGAAAACAGCACATATCAAGAGCTTTAAGGATGGTTAAATGCTGACAATAGTATCTACTCTGTGGATGCTTGGGATCTTGATAAAAACTGATGCCCCAAAACCATCTAAAGGTGCGCCTGTGGATGTTATATGTAAAATAAACCAGACATGATTACAAAAATGCTAATATAATTTATGGGTTAAATAATTCAACATTTTCAAAACTGAATTATGTAGATTAAAACAATGTAAAAGTACTGCTCCATTCAATTGTATAAATAAATTTAATGGTGGGAGCAATTTAATCAAAAATCTTAGCAGTATCGTCATTTAGAAGGTCTTATTACCATATTGAACTTTTTTTTTCTTAAGAGTTTAAAAAAATAGGAGGGAAATCAACGGGAAGAAAATAGTTAGGAAAAGAACTGATCCAACTGGGGTTCAGCACCTGGGAAATTGCAAGTACTTCCTCATTACCTTGACCTGGAATTTCCCTCCTCTCTTGTACTTGCCAAATTCCTACTTATCTGTCCACACACAAAGTATATATTACCTCTCTGTCATAGTCTCCAAGTCATCCTCCTGGGTGCACCCAGTGCTTTTGTGGGTTTTTTTTCTGAAGAATACAACATACTGCATTTTCATGATTTTGTATATGCATTTAAAATTCTACATTCCTTGTAAATTAATCGAGTGCAGTTTTTAAATATAAAAGAATACATTTCAGTGTTTATTAAATAAAATTTGCATCTGTATATGCTGAGTGAATACATACAAATTAAAAGCTATTAAGTGAATGGAACTTATTAAGTGATTTCTAAGCAAGCTTGGAGTTTGTTGTTCTTTCTTTTGCTGTCCTTAGAAATAAAGATTTCAGTTATAATGAACTTTGTCCAACAATATACATTGGGTAAGACATTAGAGTTAAAAGTGAAGTAGTGTTAATGTAACTTTATATAACACAATTTTTTCATGCATCTATGGACTTTATACTTGACACACTGAGATATGGAGCATGCCGTCCTTAGGTATATTCTTTGGACAAAACTCTCTTGATACTCAAGATTACTAATTACTCTTCAGAGGCTTTTGTAGTGCTTGAGGTCATTTGAGAAAATAAAAACCATTTGATCTTCATTGTCAAATCCTCTTCTGCACTGGGTAACTGAACTCATCGGTGAACACTAAGTCTTAATTAAGGATTTTGTAGAATTATACCATAATGTTTCTGATTTATAACTCACAGTTCTTAGTGTATCATGTGATTCATGAAAAGTGCAAGTGATATTCTTAAACAGAAGAGCCATTTAGGATGTATCTTGTCTTTGGTTTTGGAAATGCAAACTAAATGAACTTGCTTCCCTTCCCTAGCAGTGCTGACTCTGTTGTGACACTGTGTTTCATTTTGTAACCCATCTGCTACATAGGCCAGATATGCATTTTCTGGATGCAATCTGTTGGTTTCCAATGGTTTACTACATGGTGGGCTCTATTGACAAGTAGGTGACAATGTCTATGGCACATGACTAGTGTAGTGTCCTGTGGTCTGTCAAGTGCTGTGTCTTGTTCCTGCATGATGAGTGTACTTTGTCGTGTTGATACAGTAAATATGGTGACCCATGCATGCAGAGCTCATGTTCCTGTGGTGTGCATCTCCTATCATACTGCCTAAGCCGTACTTCGTTGTAGAATTGCAACAGACCTTGCTGCATGTCAAACTGGTCAGGTGCACACCATTTGCAAAGCTCTTTCAGTCTTGTGGCTCTTGCAAAAGCAGCATTTTTTTTGCAGTAATATTATTGCTAAAGTGGCATCAAATAGTACTTTAAAAGTTCCACATTGCAATGCAATGAGACCATTACCATAACTTGGAATATAAAGAGTAAAAATGTCTTGACAATGTATTCTTATTTTATAATTCATAATTATATCATTTGTTAATTGAAATATTATATAATGCATGTCATTATGTAATGCAGTAACCTAAAATATAAAACTACATAAACACTATCGTGAAACCATTAATCAGAAAATGTAAATAATCACCAGATAAACAACATGAAATACTACTGCAAAATATTAATGGTGATCAAAAAGGAAACATAGAGAATTAAATTCCCAAGGAGTAGATGAACTATGATTGATTAATTGTAGATTAATCAGTATTGAAGGTGGGTCATCATATCTATATGCACGTGTATATATGAGAGTGGGAATTATATATGGAGTGTCCCTGTATAATTCTTGTTTGCTTTATTTGAAATTTTCATGAAAAATAAATCCTATTTAGAACAAGAATACTTCCTCGCACTTACAAATTTCACACTCTAGTCCTTAGAAAAACTGAGTCACGGATTGGTGAAAAAGGTATCCCAGGTTAGGGTTTCTCTCGGATTGATTTTCATTGGCTGCCATCTGGTGGCTGAACGGGGTAAAGCAACCATGCTATCAGAAACGATACAAAATAGAGAAGCAGCAGAGAGGAGAAAGAAAGCCAGGACTCATAAAAATAAGTTCATAGCCTACTGGAAAAATCTATAATGTTAATTAGAAAAATTAAAACTTGAAGAACATAAAGATTCTATATGTTTCACTAATACCATCCCAAGCATAAGTATTATCTAATACACAATAATTCAAGGTCCTGAGTAACTACAATAGGAACTACTGTAAAGATAGAATCAACAGATGCACCTGAGAGGAGGCAGATTCAACAAACTTGGAACAGCCCACTTAGAAAAGTGTTTATCTGGCATTAGCATACGTTTTGTGAAATTGTTTATGCTTTGAATCAGTAAAACTGACTTCTTACAAGTTTCTGTTCCCCTTTTTCTATAAAATTCTAATAGAGAATTCTGATGGAGAAAAAGCTTTTGAAGGATGAAATATGAGGAAATAACTTGAAATGACTAGGTGGCTAGAAGTGAGATGACTTAGTGGTCATCATATTCTCCACAGGGGACCACAGCTTTTTCTACCTTTTTCCTGGGATGCTGTTGCTTAAACTGAGGAGTTGCATGTAAAGACAACCACATTACCACTGGCATGAGTCCCCAGTCCCTGATACTTTCTAAAACAGAGTTTAATCAATTCAAGAAGAAGTACAGTGAATACCATATATATAAAGTAAATCTAATATACTAGGGGTTTAATCTTGAAGATCATTGTATTGATCGGATATTGTGATTCTGGCCTCTTTGCTCATGGTGAATTTATCTGGAATGAAATTCTTCTTTTTTTTTCTTCACAGTTTTGGCTATAAAAATCTCTGTCACAGAAAATTGCTCCAAATTTAAGCACAGTATTTGTGCCCCCCTCCTCCCTGGATTATTCCTGGAAGTCTTAGGTTGAGGCCTTGGTAGTGCCTACCGCTGTGAGGCACATGGTCATGTGAACCAATCCTGTGCTTTAAAGACCAGTCTGGAAACTTTAATAAAGATCACTAGTGAATGGAGTTGTTCACATTTTATTTTTGCTATCTTGAATCGGGATGTCTGAGTTTGTTTTCTTATTGAAAACCCGCTGAACCCTGTAACTACTACATCCTTGTACTGGGTCAAGTTTAGTCTCACTTCATTTTGTCCTGGATTTTAGATTTGGTTTTTTCTCTCTCTCTCTTTTTTCTTTGTCTGTACAAAGCAAAGACAGTGAAACAGTTGCTCTGTTTCAGCCTCAATGGTAGACATCCTTTTCTTTAATTTACAGGGAAAATGCTAGTCAAGACATTTTACAGGGGTAGGAGTGGAAACTGACTAGAATAGGTAATAAGTACTTGTACCTTAGTTTTTCTAGTCACCCCATGCAGGCAAAGAAACTTGGGCCATTCAATCCTCTGTTCAAAACTTATTCTAGTTTATATATATATATATATATATATATATATATATACATATATATGTATGTATATGTATATGTGTATATGTATATATATATATATCCTACTCTCTTTGTAGTGTAGGAACAATCTGTAGCATATAGATCCTACATAAATAAATATAGACATTTAGCAATACTTATCATAGCCGGGGAGGTGGTGGCACACGCCTTTAATCCCAGCACTTGGGAGGCAGAGGCAGGCAGATCTCTGTGAGTTTGAGGCTAACCTGGGCTACAGAGTTCCAGGAAAGGTGCAAAGCTACACAGAGAAACCCTGTCTCAGAAAAATAAAATAAAAATAAAAATACTTATCACATACCTTTATATTTCTACATTAGCTTTACTATCTCTATTAGTAGTCTTTGCCCCTCTTACACTGTCACAAAAATCTCCTTAGAAACTTGAACCAATTGTCATGTTGTGTCCTTGAAATAGTACATTAACTGCAATAAAGAACTGTTATCATTATCATACTTTCTATTTTACTGTGTATATATAGTAAATGTTACTCAGGACAGATTCCAAACATTGGTGCTTTGGAATAGTTGGCATCTGAGGAATTCTGAATCACATATCACCAGATCATATCGCAATTATAATTCTCCTTAGTGTCTACCTGTGTTCTTTAGAAATTCAGCTATAAGGACAGCATATATTAGCCTACCAATAAGTAAATTTTGACATTAACTGCAGTATTGTGGTTTATTTAAAGCCGCCCTTTTTTCTCCCCCCCCCCCCCGTGGATTTTTATCAAAGCCTAGATGACTTGCTCAGGTGTGGAGTGACGTTTGCTGCCAACATGGTGGTTGTGGACAAAGAGAGCACCATGAGTGCAGAGGAAGACTACATGGCAGACGCCAAAACCATTGTGAACGTGCAGACCCTTTTCAGGTACGTGTCTGGAGGCCTAGCCCTGTGATCGTGCCCTTTATGTTTTCCATATGTAGAATATATGATTCTATCTGGGCGTAAGGAGTGACCATGTGACATGAAGCCTTGGGCCCTTCGTTCATTCATTTGATCATGAAGCAAATAGTATATAGCACATAATTGGAAAGTTTCAGTGTCACAGACAGCCTTGTTTCCATTTTATGAATGAGCTGTTAGATGCTCAAAGGGAATGTGGGAGCTACTGAAATAATACAGTAAAAATAGTAACTCAAATCTCAATGCTTTCACCATTCTCTCCCTGTCATCTTTATACTGTTGATAGGTTGAGTTCAGAATTCACAGGTAGTAACTGAAGTCTGAGACCCAACTGGACTGACATTTTGATCTTTGATTTTCAGGAACTTACCTTCTCTAAATCTCAGTATGTCACTTCCAAGGCTACTTATAATTTAAATATTTGTAACACATCATTATTTTGATATCAAGATATCAAAAATATATCATGCCTTGGAACATACTTCATATTTTTAATGTATGTATTAAACATTATGCACTATAATTATGAGCCATAATACTGCCAGTTTCATATGACAGAATGGAAAGTCCAAAAACTTAACCTATTACAGACAACAGCAGAGGCCATTTGGCACCATGTGCACCCGGAGCCTCCCCTGACATCACTATCTTTATGACCTAAGTGTGTTCCTAACCTCACTAAAATTCAGTTTCCTGCATCTGTAAACTTCCGAGAAAATTAATCAACCTACCCTGAAATGGCAATGCAACACCTAGAGGTGAGACATGTAAAGACTCCATCACACTAAGAGACCCAGAAAAATACACCCTGAATTTGCATAAGAAGTTCTAGCTCCAGCAGGAAAAATATACACTATAAAATTCTTATAATGTGTCAGCTCATGTAGAATACAGCTAATATGACAGTCCTGAATAGTGCATTGAAAACTAATGTAAGGCATATTGAAAATATGACTTTATAAGCAACTTGTTCTTTAGAGAATTAACGAAGGAATTAATTCAATGATGAGGTTCATAGCCAATGGATGAATTAAAGAAATTGTTTTTTTTTCCTTCCATGCTTTGCAGAAGCTAATTATAGTTTTTAGAGATGATAGTTTCAAACTAAATGTTCTATTTTACTTCCAATGTACTGTGTTTAATTCTATCATGACAGAGTTAAGAGTGGTTTAATCTTTATTATCTACTCTTTGAATGGATTATTTGATTCCCAGATAATAAATATTTGTCTTGTTGAGAGGTATCAAGGTATTAGTTAACAATTTGAAACTAACTGACCAGAATTATTTAGAGAAGATATATTCTTGACAACTGACAGGAAATAGCCCTTCTTTGAGGACCTGATTGATGGATGCATGAATGAATGAACAATTAAGATGCCTCAAATACTAGTTTTATCTTTCTTTAAGGAGAGTGCAATCTTACACAAAGAATTAATGCCAACTAGGAATTCTAAGAACAAGAGAAACAGTCTTCTTCAGGAACGAGTACAATAATTGGTTATCCAATTCCAAGTGGTCAGCCCTGAAATTATATTTGTACAAGTTACTTTATAGGGAATGTTAATATATTTAGGAATATATCTATCAACAATTAAAGAAATCAAGGTCATTAACTTGAAAGAGATCAACAGAGGGTATGGGGGAAGATTTGGAGGTAGCAAAGAGAAGGAAGAAATGATATCATCTTAATCCCCATAATTAAAAAAATAAAATTAATGGGTAGGATATTTTGGAATTTATATAATTTTTATGACATTTGGGGTGAATAAATTCCAACAGAATTTCACAAGAACTGGTGAACAAATTATTTTAAATGAATTTTTTTTTTTTCTTTTTCTATATCCTGTAGAGACATATAGTCATTATTTCAAATTGTATATAACAGTATTTTTCAGGGAAAATTTTTTCTGCTTTTGGATTGACATATGAATTGATAACCCTATGCTTGTGAAGATAGCTTAGTCTTACATAATAAATATAAATATAAAGTATCTATAGATTCCTACAGTGTAAGATATATCTTTATACAAATAAATGACCAAGTTATGTAAGACTTAGCACATCAATTTTGTAGCGTCAGTCAGTCAGTCATGTACTATTTCTTGGTCACTCTTCTGCATTGCCCAAAGGTTTTAGTTCCAAGTTTAATGTGATTATTGCCAACCCAATTCTACTCTAACACTTGATGTTTCAGTAGTCCTGTGTTAATGTTCCTTACCCTCAGTCATAGTCAATGTCATGATCTTAAACTCTGAATAGTTTTACCTTCCACATTCTCAGTTTCTTCACTCAGTCTGAATACTGCTTTTAACTTTCTTTTTTCTAACATTCCTAAACCTTCATATTCCTTTAAGCATCCTGTATGCTATCAACTGATTCATCTACCATTTCACTATCCCTAGTTTAGTGAGGGGTTTTCCTCTCTCTGCCCAGACTGAATTTAAACCCTTCACTCCATATGTTGACTTACAGATCTTCACTAAGAAACATGCCAACTTGCAAGGTAAAATTATGTTTTTCTTTTCCCTCCTTCTATTAATTTTTCCCCAACGTCAGACCAAATCGCATTACTTCTGGTAATGTCATGCTCACCCTGAAAATATCTCACCCAACCCCTATGATGCTGCTAATTAACAAAGGTCCTAAGCCTAGCCTGAGGTCTTCAGTGACTCTGACAGAGAAAACTTTAGTTTATCTTTTCAAATCTATCTTCTCTCCCAGCCTCTGTTGAAGTATTTCTTTTACCTGTCTGTTGTTTACTTGCAAAAAATTATTAGTTAGGATTCCCTTTGTTTTGTTTTTATACTTCAGCCTTGAGAGACTTATGATGATACCCTAAGTTTATGTGAAAATTCCTGGAAAATGCCTGCGCCTTAAGCAAATATAAACAGAACACAAGTAGAAGCCAAGATTATAAGACATTTATTCAGTGTCAGGTAATCAGGCATAAGAACCTTTCTTATATCACACCTCAACCCCATTTCTGTTGGTGACTGTGTAAAAGCAAGTCGCTGTGAAGTCCAGGCAGACCTCAGACCCATGACTGTCTTGCTTCAACCTCACAAGTCATGGGATTATAAACATTCTCCACTGTGGGTGGACCTTTATGTCCCACCAGCCATTTCCCCAAATAACCACACAAAGTCTTAATATTAATTGTAAATGCTTAGCCGATAGCTTAAGCTTTTTTTTTCACTAGCTCTTATAACTTAAATTAACCCATTTCTATTAACCTATATGTTTCTCTGAGGCTCATTTACCTCATGTACTTACTTCCCATTCTGCTTGATTTGGGTCTCATGGCATCTCCTCAGATTCTGCCCTCCTTCTTCCTTGTATCCTTCTAGTCTGGCTCTCCCACCCAATCTCTTCCTTCCCAGCTAGAGGCCAGTCAGCTCTTTATTAACCAATGAGAGTAATACATATTTACAGTGTACAAAGATTGTTCCACCAGCATGACTTCATTTTGACTCTGCAAATTTCTCCCTTGACTGAGATATATATATTTTTTTATTAATTTTTTCCCTGAAGACATTGCTTGTTAACTATCTAGTGAGTTGATCCTAACTGCCCTCCTTTGCCAGGATGAGATCTTTCAGAAAATAGGTGACGGATGTCCAGGAGTGAATGATCCTCCAAAACCCTTTAGGATCAAATGCAAGCAAGGTTTGTAAGAGAATGGTAGCTCTTCCACCAAGCATACCTGCCTCCTTTTCTAGTTTCATTTTGTCTGTCTTGTAGCGTATGTCCTAGCATCTGAAAGAACCATAGTTCAGGCTCTCTCTAGTGAGGAGCTGGACTCTGAGAGCATGCCCACAGAGAATAGTTACAATGCTTTAAAATATAACCAGCAAATAAAAAGATACAAGAGCAAAAGCTTAAACAAAAAGATGTTTGAAAAAATAAGTACTTCTGAGAAGTCTTAGGGATTTTAATTATCTTTAATCTTCTTACATACACCCTAAGATTTATCCCCCACAATCCTTTGTGATTTGCTTAGGCCTTCCGTGATATGTGATCTTTCCCTTTGTTAACAATTTTCCTTTTCCATTGTGGAATAATCTGCTCACTTTTCTTAGGACAAACCTTATTTTATCAAACAAAAATCCTGCCTTTTCTTTTTTTTCTCATTCAAACCTTCCTTATCAACATGTTTGTCCCTGTTTCTTGCTTCTAATATCTTTTATTTTCTTTTTTAATATAATAAGACAGAACAACATAAAATATGAACCTATTAAAAAAGAGTTAAATACAAATAATTTTCATGCAGTACATCAAGATTACCTAGGTGTTCCCTTGGTAGACTGTTTGCCTGGCATATGTAGAGCCCTGGGTTAGAGATCAGGCATCATGTAATGCTAAGAATGGTGGTATAAACAAGAGACTTTAGTGCTTAAGAAGTAGAGGCAGAAGGATCAAAAGATGAAAATCATATTTAGTTGTATAGCAACTTTAATACTGGCTTGAGCTACAGCAAATACTGTCAACCTATTAATCAATAAACAAATAGCGTGTACACAGATTGTTAAATTTAAAAATTCTTTTATATTGCATGTCCTAGAAAGATGTTACTGACACTTGTATTTTTGTAAAGGCTCTTTTCTACATTTTGTCTTTGTTTCACTAAAGTCTCAGTTACAGAATGTCATGTTCCAGGGACGCCTGGGCAAGATGGCAGAAATTCTTTGGAAAGTGACCAAATTTGTATAAACAACAAGATAAAAGGGATAGAAAATACTAGTATCTATTCCTCTGAGGAACTAAAAGAAATAGTATACAGCTACTTTATTTCAGAAGGAACCAGAGGAAAACAGAAGACTTTGCTCTTTAGTGCATATTGAACAGGAAACTTGCTCTTGGTCCCAATGTCATTCTGGACATAGTGCACTTTTGTATTCACTAAGAAAGAAAGGAAAAAAGAAAGTATTTTTGTTACTCTTCTAATGCTAGGAAGAGATACCATGACAAAGGAAACTCTTATAAAAAGACAACATTTAATTGGGGACTTGTTTACAGTTTAAGGAGTTAGTCTATTATCATCATGGGGCGGGGGAGCATGGTGCTAGAAAAGTAGCTGAGAGAGTTATATCATGAAGAGAAAGAGAGACACTGTGCCTGGCATGGGCTTTTGAAATCTCAAAGGTCACCCCCAGTGGCGTCTCCTCAAGCAAAACCACGCCTACTCCAACAACTCCACACCTTCTAATCCTTCTCAAATAGCCCACTCCTTGGTGACTAAGCATTCAAGTATATGAGCCTATGGGAGGCATTCTCATTCAAACCACCACAGAAAGGAAGAAAAAAAACAAAAAAAAAAACAAAAAAAGAAAGACAAAAGGAAAGAAAAGAAGGAAAAAGAAACAGAGACAAAGAAGCCTGGGGAGATACCTCAGTGGGCAAGAGCTCATAGAGCTCTTTCAGAGAACCAGAGTTTGGTTCCCAGCACCAGCGCTGGGCAGCTTACAACCACTGATAACTTTAGCTCCAGGATCAGACTCCCTCTTCTGGCATCTGTGAGCACCTGCACATATGTGCACGTACCCACATACACACACACACACACACACAAACATAATTAAAAATAAATAAGTAAATAGTTGTGTTTGTGCTGCCTGAAACTAAATACAAATGAGCAGAGGCTGAAGTTGAATCGTTAAGTTGTGCTTTTGTGAGAGAGCCAGTGACCTGACAAGGCAGTGGATTAATTCATATCCTGATGACTTGTTTTCCCTCTCATCTCCAGCCAATGGGCTTTATGGGGCATGGATGGGGCAAAGGCTGTCAATCATTCCAAAACTCAGTCTCGACCCTCCAGTAAGATAGTCAATAACTTTTCAGAGACATATCATGTCTGCAGTTCTCCTCTAATCATTCCTTTCCGTCTTTCTCATTCTCAAGATTTCTTGTCTCAGACATTTCTTGAAATGCTGAGTGGAGTTAGAGTCTGCCAGCATTGACCCTATACTCCTCCAGAGCCATCTTCACTGGGGAATAAGAGGGTGTTAACTCAGAACAAATTATTAGTATTATTTACACTAATGCTATGCTATTAACAGGTGTTTTTGGATTTCTTTCTGCAGTGTGACTTACAAGTGTGTCTTTGCAATACAGATTATAAAAGCATCCCTATTTCTCTATCTGTCCCTTATGTTCTGATTAGTTTAATTAGTGGTCACAAAGTCATGCAGTTATGGCAGGACTTCACGGAGGCTTCTATTCTGTTATGTTTTGTGTTAAATGGATTATTTCACTAGAATAACTTAGATAGGTATTTTTGTTTTCATTTCTGATGTTTTTTCACCAATGAGAACTTAGGGAACTTAGAGAACTAAGCGAACTTCAGTCCCTTAAAAATACTGGACATGTTCTCAACTACTGAGCCACATCTCCAGTCCTACAAAGTCACTGTATTAGGTAGTTTTTTTGTGATTTTTTTGAGACAGATTCTCATAATGTAGATCAAGCTAGCATTTAACTAGAAATCCTCCTTCCTCTGTCTCTCCACCCACAATTTCATTTCTGGCATTATAGACATGCTGCATGCCCAAATACTAGACAAAGATTTTTTTAATTGTTATTTTCTTGATGTGTTCATTATCACCTGGTAGGTTTGCCAATATGGACTCTTAGCAGTATCCGTATAAATCAGAGTTCTCATCACAAGGGGAGTAAAAGACAGATTACACTGGAGATGAATCTGACTGAACATAGCCCAGAAACATAGATTCGGGTTGTCCCCAATAACATGTTCAAGGACAGAAACAGTTTCATGAAGTTTTTATAGTTATAGAATAAGAAGAAAGGTAAAAAAAAAAAATCAAAGCATCTTTCAAATGCATCATTGGAACTGTCTGGTGGATGGCTTATACTAAAGCAGAGATGTCTTTGCTATAGGTCTCAGATGCTTTCTGATAGTATTTTTAACTTTTAACTAGTGGTATGTTCGATTTCAAAAGGAGATTTCAAAAGCATTATACCTAATAGTTATAAGAATTTTAGGTCAGGTAGAGGTGAGCAATAAAAGGTTAAGGGGACTAAAATTAGCCTGATGCCACTTGGCTCTAGATTTGCAACACTCCAGCTTTCTAAATTTATGTAGTTCTCATCAGTCAGTCTGTTCCAGAATACCAGACTTTAAGCTGTCAGTCACCCAATGCCAATAAGCAAAGGCAGTTCAATCTTTCAGCTGTACTTTATTCCCAGAAAGCTGACAATCTGGAAAGAGACAGAATCTACATCCTAAAAGATCAACCTTCCATTGTCTTTATGTTTACCAGATAGTATACTTTACAGAGAATCTCAGCAGTGGCTTACCCTTCCATCCCCACTGGTCACTGGTCAACTGGTCAACCTTGTCTCTAAGAGTTTCTCTTTATTTCCTCTTGCACTTTTCCTTGTCATCACTCTCTGTGTTATGGGATTTACTCATGCCCAAAGCCACTGAGTCTTAGTATTCTGCTCAATGTGTCATCTAGACTATGTCTAAATTATACTTTAACTCACCAAAAAATATACCTTAAGCAGTGTATGTGTACTGAGCTACTTAAAACATGTAAATGCAGATTTCTTTTAATAATGTAAACTACTTATGCTCTCTTATAATATAGAGTAGGTACTTGTTGTTTTCTAGTGTGTGTGTGTGTGTGTGTGTGTATGTGTGTGTGTGTGTGTGTGTGTGTGTGTGTGTGTGTGTGTGTGTGTTTATTAGGGATAGACTTCCTCCTTTATAGCATGAAACTCTGGGAAACCACTACCTAGAAAACTTCAGAGTCCCTAGAGGAAAGTAGGAAGAAATCTAGTATGTCTGTTACTTTACTCAGAAATTCAATTCCTAGGCTCTAAGCAGTTGATTTCCTCCTCCCCAGAGACTAATTTTGAAGACCAAAAACATTAAGAGAGAAGGCCTGGGCCTGTTATATCTGTCTCACTTATGCTTACTATCTCCTATTTCAACTAAGTAGAAAGTCTAACACAACCAGAAAATGTGTATATGATTTTCACATGGAAAGAAAATTGGCCCCTTTGTTTCAAATCCAAATGTCTTGGCTCAGTTGGTAAAGCCCTTTCCTCATGAACAAGGAAACCTGAGTTCAGATCCAAGAACACACAGAAAAAGCCAACTCAGAAGTCTGCATGTGCACTCTACATGCTTGGGGCACAGGGAAGTGGGATCCTTGGAGCCCATTGGCTGGATGGTCTAGATAAATCAATGAGCTCTAGGTTTAGTGAGTGACACTGGTTATAAGGTAAAAATCAACTGAGGATGATGTCTGACAATAACATCTGGTCTCCACACAAATGTGCACACATGTTTATGTGCACCTGTACACACATGTGTGCATGCCTACATGAACACACACACACACACACATCATTTCATTTTTAAAATATTTTATGTTTTCACAGCTTTGTGAAAAAGTGTTATTACCTAAGCTAAATATGAATAAGTGCATCAAGACTGGATAAAAATAGTCAAGTTGAGATATTATTGTTTTTTATTGAAGTTGTTTGGAGCCTGAACAGAATCAACCATTGTTCCTAAGAAAGAAAGCAACATTGATAGGATTGACTGTTGGTTTTAAACCAACATGTGACAAAAGGACAAATTTACATGAAAGGAAGAGGAGAAATTTTTCCTTAGATATTTGAGAAACAAAAGTTTCTCTGCACAGAACATAGTAAAAATGTTTACTGCTCCTTAAGTATGCATTTAAATTGGCGTTGTAGTCAGGAGTTCCCTTGTATCCTGCCCAGTCCCACAGTCACTTGGTCCCAAGTAAACACACAGAGGCTTTTATAATTACAAACTGTATGGCCTATGGCTCAGGCTTCTTGCTAGTTAGCTCTTTCATCTTAAATTAGCCCATTTATATTCATCTACATGTTGCCATGTGGCCATGGTGTTACTGGTCTGCTGGCATCTTGTTGCTCCTTGGGTGGCGGTTGGCATCATTCCTCACTCCACCCTTCTTCTCCATCCTCAGTTTGAATGTACTGCCTAAACTTCATTCCAGGAAAGGCACAAAGCTACACAAGAGAAACCCTGTCTCAAAAAAAAAAGAAAAAGAAAAAAGTACTTCATACTTCATTTGTACTAATTTTGCTTCAGTAAAATGTGTTGATTTTGTTTAGTAAAATTTTGGTGACAAAAAATTGTAAGATAATAAGCACTGTGAACATACAAGCAACTTATGGATCTATCACCTCTTTAAAATAGACCAAAACCTGCATTAGACCAGTAGCAGGAAACAGTAACCTCTACAGTCAATGCACAGTACAGTACAATGTACAGTAATGGGGTACATTTGACTCACAGATTTCTCAAGCATCTAGAAAGTGTTGAGAATATACAAGTTGTTCTCACTATACTGATTAAGAACAATAACATTGATATTGCTGGATGACTTTGTGTGCTAATAGTCTGTTGAGGAAATTATTAAGCAATTTAATGAAGGGTTTACCTAAAGTATTAATATTTTACACTTATTAAAAACAGAAGAAGAGTGCTGAGATGGGAGAGGAGTTCCTGGAGTTTGATGGAGACTTCTTTTCTCAGTTGAACATAATTTGGGGACTATGATGACAAAATGTCAATATTCACCAAAGTTATTAATATCAGTGGCTTCCAGGTCCTTTGTCTCCTAAACTAAAGCCTGAAAATCATGGAGACAGAGTGTGTATCTTAGAAAATAATTTTACTGTGGAAGAAAACTTACAGGTAGTTCTATTGTAGAAAAAAAGCAAACAGAGCTTTTATGGGGGGCAGCAGGTTCAAGTGGGTTGCTGCTGAGCGTCTGTGTGGGGATTAATAAGGATTATTGGGCAGGGAAAAGGAGAAGTGAGCTGCTCAATCAAGCTGTCCTGCATCTCCAGGAGACATGCATCTGCCTCTCTACCCCAGACAGGCTGGTCTGATGTTTCAGGACATCCCTTCAAGAGCTCATAAAGTATTTAATCACACCCACTAGGATTCTGTCCTTAGTGGATTCTCGTGTTAAAAGGGAAGGAACATAAAGATGAGAAACCAGTGAATGAGCCAGTTTTTCTAAACATGGCATTTCTAGCCCCTGGCTAGGACGAAACTGTCTATAGAACCAACAGCCAAACATCAGAGTACCAAACAAGAGGATGTGACTTTATTTTTCAATTACTTATTTTCTTTCTCTTTTTTTTAAATTTTGCAACACAATTCAGTTCTACATATCAGCCACAGATTCCCTTGTTCTCCCCCCTCCCACCCCCCTCACCTTCCCCCTAGCCCACCCACCATTCCCACCTCCTCCAGGGCAAAGCCTCCCCCAGGGACTGAGATCAACCTGGTAGACTCAGTCCAGGCAGGTCCAGTCCCCTCCTCCAAGGCTGAGCCAAGCGACCCTGCATAGGCCCCAGGTTTCAAAGAGCTAACTCATGCAATGAGCACAGGACCCGGTCCCACGGGTGTCCAATTAGCGAGAAAGAGGAGGGTTTATATGTGCGAGAATTGTTGAGACCAAGGTTGGATAAAGCACAGGGACAAATAGCCAAATGAATGGAAACACATGAACTATGAACCAATGGCTGAGGGGTCCCCAACTGGATCAGGCCCTCTGAATGGGTGATCTGTTTGGGAGGATGTGACTTTTTATTTTATTTAAATTTGTAATTATTTAATCATATTATATCAGTCTATATTAAAATAAAGTACCAAGCAAGAGGATAAAATAAAACTAATTATATTATTTTATTAATTACAGTATTGTTATATCACAGTCTTGGTATCAGGGGAAAAAGTGGCTTATTATATAATGCTATTTCTAAACTGTTTAGCATTCACAATGTGTTTAGCAAATATCAAGACTGAGAAATAAATTTATGATATCAGTATTTAAAAGAAACATAATTAAATGTATTAGCAAATGAATATGTAAATAAATACTATAATTAAATGCAAGTGGTGTTTTATATATAAAGTGCCCTATAATACATTCTTGCATAAATATTACTTTTAAATTTTCACTAGGTGGCAGGCTTAGCTAATGCATTACTATGTAGTTTAAAATAACAAAGTTCATTTATGTATAAAAGGCAAGTCACATACATTTTGTTGCAAATAAAATTTCAGCCATAGAAGTCACTCAAAATCAATTGGGTCCTGCAATTTTAATTATTATTTACTCTTAGACTCTACCTCTTATTATGTTCCATCTAATGAGTTAGAGAAATGAGCCATATACATATAGATAAAATTCATGCTTTGTGGGAAAATAACAATTCTCCAAAAGGAAACATACATTTCCATCCTTTAGAAGCTATGTTTGCCTCGGGAGTTATTCATTCACTAGTGTCTTGATGTCACTTCATGTAGGAGCTGCCCAGTCTGCCACAGTTTATCACCACTTAAACTAATAAGCATAGGCTGATAATTATCCAGCTCTGCTGTCTCCACAGTCAGTTAAGAGAGGTAAATTATGAGTATTTCACTTTTATACCTCTTTTGTATTTCTCAGAGACCAGAGATTGCTAATAAGAGACCTTTGCCAATTCTTTCTTAAATTAGATGTTAGACAAAAGTCCTCTAGTCCCAGAACAGTGCCAAGGAGAGGCCCAGCACTCTCTACACTGAGTAAGGTGGTAGACTTGATATTTCAAAAAATAGAGTTGATTTTCAGTATATGAAAACCAAAATATTGCTAGATATTCTTAATAATATATTATTGTTTTTCCTTATCGGGGTTTCTTTCCCATGTACCCATTCTTTATTATAGTGGTAAGAAGTGGCATTTGAGTCTGGATTCTGGAGGATTAGCTAGATTCTAACTATGGAAATACTACAGTAAACATGTTGTTTTGTTTTTCTGTGCTTCAGTTTCTTCAGTGAGGTGTCTGTTTCAAGAGATTCCTAAAGAAGGAGTTTCCCCACCTGTGGTTTGAGGAGATAATGCAGCTAGTTCTCTTGATTTGCAATAGAAGTTGGAAACTCCCAAACATCAAAGTACCAAGCCAGAGGATGTGATTTTGGTGTCTGGACAATAGTAGACTTGCTAAATCTACCAAAAGCAGCCAGAGCCACAACTCAGCTAGTCCTATAGAATGAAGTTCATGTAATGGTTTGGCACAGACCAGTGCAAGTCTGCAAACTTTCAAATGGTAGTGTCAGACTAAGCCACCTGCTCTATAGTCTTTCAGAAAGGAGGTGCAAATAGAAACAGCAAAGAAGGAAGCTCATGTATAGAGTACAGCATTTAATGTCTAAATAAACTACAAGATTCTGTGTTAATTGATCTACTTTAATGATATTATTTATTCATTTAGGTTTCTGTCATCTGTTATTTATTATTGGCTGTGACATCCAATATGTTAAATATATTCAGTGATATTATTTTATTTATTGAATAGATGACTTTGAACTTTGAAAGATGGTATGAGTTTTATTAGTTGGCTGGTCCAAAAATTAACTGATTTTTTTTTTCCTTTGAGGCTTGTAGCTGTAAGTTTCTTGGGTCCTGCCCACCCCAACCCCAGTAGTGGTCCAGACAAAATCTCTCTTACCTGTGGTCCTGTAGCCCCTCAGACCCAAGTAAACACACAGAGGCCTATGACTCAAGCTTTTTGCTAGCTAGCTCTTATAACTTAACCCATTTCTGTTAATCTATAAGTAGCCACATGGCCATAGCTTACCAGTACTTTTACATCTTGCTTCTCCTGGTGGTGGCTCCCAGCTTCTCTTTCGCCCCACCCCCTTTCCTCTTCCCCTCTTTCCAGTTGGAATGTACCACCTAACCTTATTCTGCCTCACCATTGGCCAAATAGCTTTATTTATCAACCAATCAGAGGAAAACATATTCACAGCATACAAAAAGACATCCCATAGCACTTCCCCTTTTCTGTCTAATCAAAAAGGAAGATTTTAACTTTAACATAGTAAAATTATATATAAGAAAATAGTTACCAAGAAAGAATTACAGTTAGAGTATCTAGTCTATTTGTATTTGGCAAAATTAAAGAAAATATTCTATCATCTATTCTGTATTTGTGAGTCTAAAGTTTCATACCTAATTTGGAAGGGAGAGATTCATCCTGACTGCAGGGCTGGGGAGGACTGGAAAAACCTTCCAGCTACAGAGGCTGGACTTCTAATTCTTTAAGGAGCTTTTGCAATGAAGAGCTTTACACAATAAACTACATTGTGATAATTGAATGAAAAGACAAAGATGCTGAAAGCAGGTTGTTTGAGATGCACAAAGTATAGATTCTCTGAAAAATAAGCAGTAGAACCCCTGTGTCTACTATCAACCCTTCATCCCAACTGTACCAGCACAGCTTCAGAAAATAGGTCTTAAACAATTCGTTAGTTAATGATAGATAACAAGATAGGCAGAAGTAGGCTCTGAACGGAGCACCTGGCCTTTCTAGATGTTGCTATTTTCTAAGAGAAAAATCCCTCCGTCTAGGGCAATAGATAGTGTGAAAATCAAATGCCAGGGAGCTTTAGGGAGGGATTGTCACATCAAAAGATTTAAAACTTCTCATCTTAACTGGATTCCAGAGGAAATTTAAAAAATAGCTTTGATTTTAAAAGGTTGAAGAGAACAGCAAACAAGAAAGCCATGGCATCTTAGGAAGAAAGGCTAAGAAAAGAGGGAAAAAAGCTGAAAAAACAGTAATGCCTCTGTAAGATATAGCAGTGATGTGGCTCAGCAGAAAGGGGCCTGTCATGTGAGTGGCATGCTGTTGTGTCCTCTCTCTCTCTCTCTCTCTCTCTCTCTCTCTCTCTCTCTCTCTCTCTCTCTACCTCCCTCTCTCTCTCATGCACAATAATAATAATAGTAGTAATAATAATAATTAATAAAAACATTTAAATTCCTTGGAAATACTATTTCCTGCCACTTGGCTAAATGTTTCACAAACCACCCACAATCTTCTGGACTCCCTTCCTTATAAGACATTCAAAACAACGATATGTTACACAAATAAAATGATTATGTTTTTATGTTAAACCTCATAAAAGAGAATTATAATCAGGTTAAAATTGTTTACTGGTACTATTTACTTCATGCTTGTTAAATGTTACTTAGGCAAAGAAATAAGATCTGTCATCAAAACTAAGATGAAGGCATAATACTGTCTACATTTCTCCAGTTTATAAGGCATGAATGATATCAAGGTTCCTAAGGTCCACCTAGGTAAAGAATGCACATAAAGAATGTACATAAAGGATGTACATGTTTCACATAGAGCTATGAAGGATACTGTTCTGAAAAACAGTTTAGTGTGTTGACTTGAATGGTCAAGGGAGCCCTTGGAAAGAGATCTGAGATGAAGTCATCATGAACCATCAGCTCATCTGGGAACAGGTCCCTGCATGCTGCTGAAGTTTTAGCTTGCCACCATTACCTGGTAGGTGGGAGATGTTTCAGCAAGTCTTCCATCAGCATCAGGAAATTAGATCTCAGGAAATGTAAAAACCCTTTTCAGTACTATGGCTCAGGGATAGGGCTCCTCTTTTAAAAACAAGCACATTCCTTTGTAAAGTGCTGTCAAGCAATGAGCTGCTGAAGCAGGAGTGCCCTCAGCATTGTTAATAGGAAATAAAGTTGATTTATTTTTGAGCCCTAATCAAATGACTTATGTCTCACACTTTTCAGTCAGTGCTTGTCCTTGAGTTCAAGGATGAGTTCAAACAACTATTGGTATTCTAATTGATATTAGCTTAGTTTAACTTAAAGGCATTGCTTGGGAAAGGAAGCATATTACCATAGTAAATAACTTCCAGAGATTCCCAAAGTATTAGAATCAGAAAAACTATAAGTGAGACATGAAGATCCGATGGATCAGAGCAGCAACCGAAGCAGAAATAGAGGCATTTCTTGTACCATCATGATGCCCTTCACTATGAGGGTGAAAGAAATCATGTGTATGTGTGTGGATATGTGAACATTTCAACATATAAAAGGGACATAGGAAGAGTAGGTAGTGCAAACACACTTAGCTCATTTTTAATGTCTTTATTAATGCTTTAACCTTGACACCAGTTCATTGATGAAATTTACCTAAAGTATGGTATTTTCTTACCTCAGGAGCTCATTTTACCAAGATTCGACCTTTAGAAAGACTGTTATTAGGCTAGGAAGCCATAGCTTTGGAAAAGCTCATAGAACAGACAAGAAGAGCATCATGTGAATTTTTTAGCAATCTAAATAGTCATATATTTTATTTTAATATCACCCACAAAATAATCTTAATAACTTCTTAAATCAACTTTATGAGTTTCTTTTCCATGCTGTTTCATAATTATGGAGATAAAATGTCTAATAAAAGGAAAATTGCTGAATTTATTTTTTTCTTGCAGTACTAATATGTTGGTTAAAATATTTTAAAAGATAGAGTTCCATTTTTCTTGTGTTTTACAGATCATTTTATGTGGCAGTGCCTGCAGTTGTAATTGGATGTAGTTTTATGCCTCAGACTAAGAATCATTCATTCATAAATATGTTATTATAAAAACATGCCATATTAGATTATTAGTGTGATGCAATTTTTCTTTAATTTAGGTTGTTTTCCAGTCTCAGTATTATCACTGAGCTTACTCACCCAGCAAATATGAGATTCATGCAGTTCAGAGCCAAGGACTGTTACTCTCTTGCACTTTCAAAACTGGAAAAGGTAAGACTAAAATTAAGAAAGCTTGTCCGTTTGGGTTCAAACAACGGGAGATATATTCCTTAAAAGAATAATAGGCTTTGGTGATTTCTGGCTTCAGTCATAACATGAGCACAACCTGAGACAAAGCCAGGTTTGCCTCTGATCTAGGCAAGGGAGACTACCACTTCAACAGAGCTGAGGTAGGACACCAGAGTATGAAAAACAGAAGCAAAATGCACTAAGGATTGGAAATTTGATTTAATGAGAGTGTTTCAAAGAAGTTGCCTAATTAGGGCTATGTCATTAGGATACTAAACAGATGGATGATTTTACAGTCATGTTCTGTAGACGTTAAGTTTGGTTTCCATTCTCAAGGCTAAGCTGAGTGTGGTCCATGGCTTCTCAACTCTTGGGTGATGGTAGAATTTGTAGGCAAATTCTCAGAGGGGTGGCTTTATGACTCAGTAATGCACATCAGATTGTAGTTACCTACTCAGGAGATTCACTAATACTTAATCAGAAGATGCTTCACAGTTCTGCAAATGTCATGAGCAAAGATCAATGTTTCAGCTCACATGTGATTAGCCCACTCAAGTGCAGACATAATGCACAATGGTCAAGCTAATAGAAGCTGCCTGAGTTTTGCTGATCACCAAACTTGGTAATGCAAATACATCAACGACAGTTTACTTATGTGTTGTTTATGGCAAGTACAAGTTGAACAGAGTCAGAATATCTGGCCTCAGTGATGGGTTTCTCTGCTATGACAGACACTGACTGAACTTTTGAAAGATATGTAGTGCTGAAGTGCCTTTGGTATTCTCTATGTTTTTGAATCTCCAGAGCTAACACATATGCTCTGTTAGTCTACTCCTCTTACTATTACTGTTCTTTAAGTTTGAGGAAATCATTGGTATTCTCTACTTACTGATATGGAAAATGAGATTGGCATGGTTTAAATAAGTCTTTCAAGATTATACAGCTCTCAAATAAATGACGTATGGGAAACTTAGAGCCATGAGTGTTCAGAGCAAGCAACTTCCAGGATGCCACACCACTTTTAACACTTTAAAGGTCTTTTACTGGGGGGTCAAATTGGCCCAGCTTCCATAAACAAATCCAGTAACTAGGAGTCTGGGAGGAACTGGTTGTGACATGCACTTTTAGCATCGTCCTGACAATTGAGGAGGGATGACATAGTAGTGAAGAGCCTAGGTTCTATAGTCAGAAGCCAACTCTCCACACATCTCAGTAATGGAACCTGAATTAATTACTTCCTTGTTTCTAGCCTTGAAACCTTATCTGGAAAATGATGCTAAGAAGTAAATAATGTCATGTAAAGATTATGGTTCATAATAAGGTGAAACAGCCTAATATTTAATTTAATAACTATTTGAATGATACAAAAAAGATAAATTGTGTTTGCTTATATTGTCACAAACCATGATCCCAATCTCTATCATAAATTATTTTCAAAAACATTTGATGAAGAAATGTCATAATTGTGAATGATATTTTCAGCATTTATGGGTGGCTAAACCTGTGTAATTGTATGATTTTGAACTAAGTATAAGAAAGACGAAAACAAATGGAGATTTTTTAATCATTTTTAAGCATTTAATTAAAAATGAAACATATTTACATCTAATAAATCCTTTCTAATATTATAGAAAACTTTATTTGGATATCCATAGCAAAAGCAAGTATGTTGTATCACATAATGCACTAAGATTATAAATGATGTATCAGTTATTTATATGTAACATTTTAATAAACAATGACATACATTTTGAGTGTATATCAACCAGTTTTCTACCTCTTTTCATAGATAGGGAAAACTAAAACTTGTATATCTTTGCAACAAACAAGAAATTATGTTACTGAACAAGGGCCCTCTGCGGGACACCCACAAAAATCCATTCTGTGTAATCCCATTTGGTTAAAAGGAAGATTTACTATGAGATTGTCCAGGAAAGGGGTCAAGAGTGGAAAACTTGTGAGGGTATTGAAGTTAGAGAAAGTGGAAAAGCTGCTTGTTGATTGGATGACAGAAAGTTGGAGTTGGGATTTTTGCAGAGGCATGGGAGATTTTTCTGGTGAAGTAGCGCTTTCTACATATTAAATATTGATCTTGTGGGTCATACAGGAAGGAGAAAGTGGAGTCCTTTCTTGGAGTTCTTTGTCTTATTAATAACAATCTTAAAATAGACTCTAATAAAGCTCAATGACAATAAATGATGTTTAATAATAAACTGTACTTAGGCCGTCAAGGTATAAATGAAGGAAATATTGCAATGCCTATTTAAGATTTGTCCTGGCACCTCTGTGTCTCTATGATCTGAATCTATAAAGAAACCTATGGAATGAGTCTTTTTTTAATTTAAATGTTTATCTTATATACTAGTAGCAGATGTGTGTGTGTGTGTTCGTGTGTGTGTGTGTGTGTGTGTGTGTGTGTGTGTGTGTGTACATATAGGCATATGTGTTACCTATGTGCCTTACTGAAGGCAACATGGTCAGTTCTCTCCTTCCTCTGTTGGTTCCTGGGGTCTGACCTAAGTTGCCAGGCTTCTGTAGCAAGCACTTTATCCACTCAGCCATTATGCTGACCTTAGACTAAGAGCATTATCGAGTACTCTCAGAAGGATTCACCTCGGTGGATTCTATGATTTTCCTTAAAGGAAGAGTGCAAGAGAAAGCTACAGAGATTTTCCTGGTTCTGATGCTTTAGCAAATACAAAGGTGGCAATGTGAGTTCTGAGCTCATCATCACAGCAATAGCTTCAGGTTCAAAATAGAAATGGAGCTGAACACAGAGAAGCATCACTGGTCCATAGCAACTTTCAAAGTGTGATTTTGAGGATTTGTCTCAAAAATGTCTTGATGGTCCTTGGTTATGTCCTGCAGTTGCTAAGTCTTGTCTGTTCCCCTGCAGTCTCAAAGTGGTAGATTGGTTGTGATGGGGTTGGTGTGATGATCTTCATAGCAGAGCTTTCACAGGTGTTATCATTCTAGTTAACTATCCTGTCCATCATATATCATTCCATCTGAGGCTTTGGCATTATTGTCCCTTCACTAAGTAATGGTAATGTAAAATGAACAGTGTGGCTTATTAAAAATATATTTTTGATCTTTGTCCCTGTCATCTGGCTTTAGGTTTTAAAATATTTTAGAATTTTTTTTTATATGAGGAGGTGTGTTTTATTATTCATATCTGTTACTCCTGCCAGATTTAGACTCATGGAAGAGCTTCAGGTTGGGGATAGTCACCAGGAAAAATTAATCATATGATTAGAAGGTTGTGACTTTGGTCCTTTAAGCCCTTCCCACCTGCAAGCAGCAGAGGAGTTAAAGCCTACAATATCAATTACTTGGCCAATTATTTAATTCATCATACTTGTGCAAAGAAGTCCTGGTATAAGTTCTGAGAAGGCCCTGTGCTCAGAGTCCCACCCAGATCTGGACATTCCCTGTCAGCTGTTTCTCTGCGTCCTTTTTTGATGAAATAGCATTTCAGTAGGTGCTTTCATGTGGTCTGTGAGGGGATCACAGTATTATCAGACTGGAGAAACTGTGAAAAGTCCCGAGTTCTATCTGGATGGGCAGAAAAGCCTTTGGCTTGAAGTCACCTGGGACATGTAGCTCATGTGATAAAGTGGGAAGCCATGTGAGCTAGGAGCCCTATAACTTGTGAGTTCTCTGCAGTAAGTGCAACAACTTAACAAGAGACAGGTACTGTATCCATTTAACAGCGGCGGCGGGGGGTGGGAGTTTGGGGGGGTGGGGAAGGGGGACATTGATACCATAATGGAAACGGCTACACGCAACATTGGTAGTCATTGGACAGCCAAAATGGGGGCTTACTAATAACTAGAGATGAATTGTGTAGAAGCAATAGGGAAAAAAAAGTTAAAGTTTTGTTTAGCATATATTCATTTTTTAAAATCAACAAGGAATAATTTTGTGCATCATCTTAACTCAAACTTGAATTAAATTAAATTAAACTTAAATTAGATTGAATTAAAGGAAATGAATATTTATTGGGCAACCACTGCATGTGCACAAAATGCCTTGGCAAACATTGGCAGTTTTAAAATTGAACAAAAAACTTGGAAATTATAATTTGATGGGTAACATAGATATATAAAAATGCATAAGAAAATATTGTCCAACATTTTATTTTCTGTACAGACAACTAACTTGAATTTTTGAATTATTCATAAAAAATCAGACTATAATTGCTAAATTGAATTGTGGTACTAAATGCCAGTATTGGGTTTGATCCATTAGTATAGATTCATATACTGTTTCTTATGAATACTATTTATTCTTTCCTTATATATATTTTTTCAAATTAATTTGAGGAAATACAGTTTTTTATTTCTTTACAAAAGGTGATAAATATAATTTATATGAATAACAACTTTAATATGTGAATTAAGTTTTAAAATAATAGGTTTAAGATCTTCACATTGGGCCACTAACTAGGCCGTGAGCAGCCCTAGAGGTCCATTTACAATGGCCATAATGTAGATACTTCCTGTGGAACATTCCACAGAGTTGCCTTGTATTATTTTTGAAGATGAACGCATATGTCCTTATACTAAAACTGCTAATATTGAGGTTTCAAATGCAGTGAAACGATGGATTGATGTGACACGTGGTTGATTCACAGTATTGAAACTTAAAATACATATTAAATATTAATTAAATAAGTACATATAATGCTACTTTAAGGAGTGTTAGTTATCTATTAACATAAAGATGAATAGGTATATGATAGAAAGGAAAAAAGGAGAAAGGTAGATAGATAGCGTTATAAAACACAAAGAAAATTCCTGTGAGTCATGGAAAACTTCAATCTAGAGTGACAAATATCTTTGAAATATGTTGATTTGAATATATATATGAGATATAATATATATACATATATATTATATATATACATATATATATATATATATATGTTAAACAAGGTGTTTTAAAAAAACTAATTTCCTTCTATTTCTGCTCTAGGTTAATTAGCACTTTCATTTCTTTCATTATTTTTTTCTCTTACTAGTTTGCAATGCACAAACTAATTTTTCATCCAGAAATAGAAGACATTCAGTTCTATGATATAGGAGGGAGGGTAGTAAGATAGAAACACTTCACATCAAGACTCAAATGGAGAAAAGAAAAAGAGACTTAAAAACTCTGGAAGTGGGTAATGGAGAAATATCTAAGCAGTTAAGAGCACTTGCTGCTCTTGCAAAATATCTGTGTTCAGTTTCTAGTGCTAGCATTGTGACTTGCACTTGTCTGTAACTCCAATTTCAGAAGATCTGCTACCATCTTCTGGTCTCTGTAGACTCCAGGAACACATGTAATGCACATGCATGTGTATAACAACCATTTATATACATGAAATAAAACTAAAACATATATCTTAAAAATATGTATAAACGGAAAAAAAAATACTTTCGAGCCACGACAGCAACATATAAATACATTGAAAAACGAACACACCTGTGCATCCTGAATAATCTTTCTCCATATCTTACAGGCAGAAGTTACCTGAAACCTTCTGTGTTAATGTCATATTTATCCCAAGCTAACCACATTTGTGTTCAGTAAATGTCTCAGATAATAAGTTTATCATTTTCAGTTAACAAATTTCTCTATTACATGTAAACATATTTCATTTTGCAATTATTAAGCTTCTTTCTAAATTATTTTAAGTCATATAATGAGAACCTAGAAATGGTAGTCCTTGTGTGATCACTCATTTTATGATATATTCACTTTCAGAATCAAATTATCACATTCATTGAATGTTGACATTTCAAATCTTTTTCATTCTTTTTGTAAAATTGTTAGTTCTCTAGCACCTTTAATTATTCATGTTTGTAATAATTATATTCAAGTTTTTCTTATGGTATGAACTTTTTACAAACAAATTTTCTTAAATTTCATCCATGCATTTCTCACTCATATTAAATCATGAAACTGGACACAGGCAAGGTTACGTTTAAGGAATCAGACAGGCAATGTTATACTCATCTACAATTATAGTCTTTGCTTTAATAAGTTCATGTAGTCTCAGTGGGACGTCTCTGTATCGTATGCATGTATTAGTTCCCACCAACCTGTAACTTCTAGCCATGTGGGCTTTTGTTCTTCAGACAGGTGTAGATAAAATATATATTGATGGATTTTGTCAACTAATTCTACTTTTTAGATACAGTGAAACAGCATCAATAGAGAATAATTTACTGAATGTATCTGCCTTCTGTCTAGGTAACAAAAGTGATCGTATTATATATTTTCATCAGGATTGGGTCAGTTGTTCAAGGCTTTACTTGCTACTGTGTTTATAGCCAGTAGGCCAAAAAAGACTGCTGCAGAGTCTTTGATTCATTTTTACCTTTAAAAGAGTTGAGAGCACAAAGGTAGCAAATGATAAATACTGAACTACTCACACTGAACAGAATAGCCTCCCTATGAAGGCCTTTCAGCTTTAGAACATCAGAGGTATTGTGGACAACATGGAGAGCTCAAGGGAGGCTATGGAAATCAATGTGTTTTGTAAGGGGAGAGTATTCTCCATGGTGTGCTGGAACTCAGACACAAGAAATGAATTTTCAGGGTTTAACCAGATAACTACTTGACTCCTCAGGAGCTCTGACTGAGAAGTCCTCGTCAGGCACCCTGGACAGATGGTGGAAGCAGGCACTGGCTGCCCAAACTCTGGCTTTGGGAGTTTCTATGTAGAGGAAAAGAAGCTGGAACATGCCAAAGGACATGGAGAAAGTGACTCCATCAGATTTTGTACAGTTGATATTATAATTCTATACTTATCAAAAGAGAGCACTTTGGAGTAAATGAAAAGTATTAGTCATTCCAATTATTCAGACAAGAGATAATGAAGGCCTGACAGGGTAATTGTGATGATTAAAATGGAGAATTCTGAGCAAGATGACTTTAGTGAAGTAGATGAGGCATTCATTTAAAGTTCTTCAGTATTTTAGTATGTATTATATGGATGGTACTATGTGAATGAATATATATATATATATATAAATGTATATTTATATTTACACACACACACACACACATATATATATATATATATATATATATATATATATATATATATATATACATACTTGAATTATGGACATTGATGCACATATACATGGACATGCATGAGTGGAGATCAAAGGACATGCAGTCAGTTCTCTTCCTACACCATTGGGATCTCGGGGATTGGACTTGGGTTGTCAGGCTTCATGACAGATGCTTTTTGTTTGCTGAACTGTTTCTCCAACCAAAGAAGCACACTTAAAACAAAAAAGAAGGGACTTGTATGGAGACAGAGTTTAGCCACAGATTTATCTTGAACTTCATAAAACGGTGACTGAAAGGAGACAGATTAAAGAAGTGAATGAGGAAAGGGTTGTCAAGAATGAGATAGTGATGTCAACGATCAGACCAAGTCGAGTTCGAATGTTTTGGGGCAAGCACTTTGAGAGAAGTGGCATAGGTTCATGTTAATACAAGCTACTAGAGTTAGGGACTCAGTTGTAGGGTGTCTAGAGCGGAAATGAAAGCATGTCAAAGAATGGTTTTTAAGAGAGGAGACAGAAGCCAATAATTTGTTCCAATGAATCTTCATTTGCTTTTCCTCCCACACTATCCTATCACATCCAAGAATTTGTCATCTCATTCCATATGGTACTGGGTGGTCACAGAGCAAACAAAATATCTGCCAGAATTAAATTTCTTGTTCCAAGAAAGGCATGTGTACATGATCTCAAATCTAATAGTAAGACAGGTGTGAGCAACTGCGTTAAATCACCTTAAATCTTTAAACAGTGACTTAAGTATCACATAATTCTTTTATGTGCTTTAGATAAAGGCTTATCAAGAAAATAGAAGGTCATCATTGATGCTTCATTTGAATACAGATTTCTGTTAGGAAGGAAAACATTTCCTGTTTAGTGTGGGGTGGAACAGAAGGCCTTGTGTGGATAGGCAAGTATTCTACTTCTGAGTTATGTCCCCATTTCAGAGATATTAGTGCATTTTTGGCTTCCTTGTTTTAATGAAAATCGAATAAGATTACTTCACCCTTTACTTTCCTCCCTCCAACCCCTTCCATGATCCCCTTCCATGTTCCTCTCAATGCCCCCTCCCATTCTGAAATTTACAGTCCTTTTTTTTCTTTCTTATTATTGTTACATATATATATACATATATATGTATGCACAAATATGTAAATGCACAAATACATAAATACAACCCAATGAGTCCATTTTTGTTATTTGTATTTTTAAGGTTTCACAACTGACCACTCTGTATTGGATTCCAAAAAAAAAGTCTAATTCTCCTCAACAATGATTAATTAACTTAGTTCTTTTTTTTTTTTTTTTTTTTTTTTTTGAGACAGGGTTTCTCTGTGTAGTTTTGGTGCCTGTCCTGGATCTTGCTCTGTAGACCAGGCTGGCCTCAAACTCACAGAGATCCGCCTGGCTCTGCCTCCTGAGTGCTGGGATTAAAGGTGTGCGCCACCACTGCCCGGCTGTTAATTTAGCCCTTTGTCTAGGAGTGGGACTTTCCCCCTCTAGCATTAGCACGCCCAACGATATTAACACTGTTCTGGTCTTGGTTATGCAGCCATTTCTAAAAGTGACAGTTTCACATGAGACTTCCTGGTATTCTGTCTCTTACGATCTTTTCTCCAACTCTTCTGTGATGTTCCCAGAGCCATAGATGTGGGAACTGTGGGAACTGTATGTGGATATACCCGACGGGGCTGGGATCACCAGGGTCCACTGATCTCTGCATTGTGGTTTTCTGTGATGGTCCCCATGTGCAGAGGGGTGGTGTAAAATCAGTCAAAGGTGGTTCTCAGAGAAGGCAGGTTTGAAGGACACAGATCTGGAGCTAAGCCAGGGAAAGGTGGCTCATGTGCCATAGTTATGGTTCTTAAGAGGATTACAGTGTATATTTGTGCTACAAGCAATTGGAGAAATAGCTAGTATGTTTTATAAAATACAAAACAAGCAAAACAAAAAAAATGGAACATTGCAAAATAGAAATTAACAGTACACTCGTTCATAACTTCAGACCTCCATTAAGTAACTCTAGTGAGAGAAGAAAGACATTGTATATCCCTCATTTTTTCCTTTAATTTCTTGCTTGTAGATTATGAAGGTTAAAAGGGTTAATATCTCTAGTAAAATCTTGATGTAAGCAGCTATTAAATGTAGAACAATTCATTTGTTCAAATAATTTCATTGCCCATATGCATGCAGGCCACATGCTGTTTCTGACATGATTGTAAGGAGCAGGAAGCAAATGCATGGTGTGTACTGTCATGGAACATGGAGACTAGTGGAGACATATAATCAATAAACAAAAAAAAGAAGTAAGGAATCACATATTTCAGGTGTGTAATGGAAGTACTGGAAGGTCATTTTCAAGTGTAACTAGGGAAAGCATGCATAAAGGTGACAGACAAACCTCTGTGAGAAAGCGGCAGTTGTGTTACAGTAACAACCAGACCAGTGCAGTAAAATCACGGGAAGTAACATTACAGAAGAAAGATATGAAGTCTTTAAGGCTAAGTACAATTGAACATGTTAAAAGAACTAATGATGACAGAATATAATATTTTCTAAGTGGTTACTATATATAAAACATCTTCAGGTATTTTCTTTATTGCAATCACAATGAGATAATAATGCCGATACAATCTCATTTTTCCTGTAAGGAAACATGAGCAGGGACATCAAGTGCTGATGAGTAAATATAATTAATGTTATCAATAAAAAATAGGAGTCAGATAGTGGGTAAAACCTGAAATATCACAGAAGCAGAGGAGCAGCCACCAGTGACTTCCTTCCTCTTCTGTTCCTCCAGTCCAAAAGGGCCGGGATTCTGTCTCTATCCCGCCTTATCACTTCCTGTCTCCTCTTTGCACAGACCTCCAGACCTCTATGGTTAACTAGTGGCTAGCTCCACCCTCTGATCTCCAGGCAAGCTTTATTTGTCAGAACACAAACAAAATATCACATAACAAAGTACAATATTCAAGGTGCATCACAACAAAGGAGCATCACCCCGATAATATGTTTCTGTAGATCACCAAGCCATGTCATAATGCACTACTTGTTCATCATTGTTAACAAATGGAAATCTCCACCAATCATAAAATTTGGAAAAGGATTTTAATAACGTGATTGAAATGGAGAATCATATGAAAGTAGGTATTTTTAGGCATCACCTATTTTTTTCTTATAAAGTTACAGGAGATTCTTTGGGTTTAGAAAAGTAGTCCAGCAGGATTAATCTGCGTGAAGAAATCACAGTTTACCTGAGCACATCAACACTGACCCACTAAGCTGGTGGGAGATTTAAGTTGGTTTGACAACACATTCTGAAGATCAAAACATTTCTGATTCTGTGGATAAGAAACTTTTTTCTTATTCACAGAATTTCTGCTTCTGTACTCTCCAGGCAGGCCTAGAAAAGTCTAATTATAGGGTAAATGGACTCAATATATAAACAGACACTGAGCTGCCAGGAAGGAGGAATTAATTAGCAGCTTATGGGGTCTGTCTTGTGCTAACAAAGATTTGAGGTTGGAAAATGTCAGATTTGAGATCTAGCTAGTGTTAAAGCAGTAGAATTTAGCAGAAGAAATAAAAGAACACTGTACTAGTGGTAGACTTGGAAATTTGATAGATACATAAGCTGGGGAGGGAGTCATCACATTCTCTCATTGATAAATTAGTTATCTTTGACCAGGATTTACTAGTTAAGTTGTGATTCTATGATAGGATATTCATAACTGAGGTTAACCTAGTAGTATTCACATTAAACTCGTGAGCAGATTTAAGGTTAGATACAGAAGGGAGTATGAGTATTTTGATTAGAAATCCAACAGGAAGAGGTTATAGCCCCAAGGTCAATGGTTTACTGACACAATGAAGAAGCAGGAGGAAATCTGGATTGGGTTCATGTTCTTTATCCACATACCTATTAATGGACATCCTGAAATATTTCTGTTTTCATTGTGAAGAGTGAAGCTATGAACAACGGAGGTGTAAATATCTCTCTGGTATGTTCACTTAGAGCCACTGGGTATGAGACATGGTACAGCAGCACCTTAATGAAGTTATATTTTCACCGTATGAGAAACCACCATACTGATTCCCACAGTGCAGCGGTTCTCAATCTTCCTAAAGCTCTGACCCTTTAATACAGTTCCTTGTGTTGTGGTGACCCCCCAACCATAAAATTATTTCTTTTTGCTACTTCATAACTGTAATTTTGCTACCGCTATGAATCGTAATGTGCATATCTGATATGCAGGATATCTAATCTACAACCCCTATATGGGTCACGACCCACAGGTTGAGAACCATTGTCACAGTGTTTGCAGCAGTTTACATCCCTCAGATTTGGGGGCATATTTGCATTTGTTTTACGAACATAGCCATTCATAATAGACCCCAACTCATTTTAAAGAGAATGTGAGGGGTTCTTTCTTTTTAGATCCCCAAAATTTGCTACGTTAAAAATGGGGTCTTCCGTTTCTTCAAGAAGTGGATTTCTTATTCACATAACTGTGTCAGTCTGCCCTAGTAAAGCTTACAGCAAAGCAATAGTGTTTTTTGAAGTTAATGAGTGGTAAGCACAAGGATAACTTGCTCTCTTACAGTGCCTCTTTCAATTGTTAATACATGTAACATTTGCTCTTTGTTTCTGTTTCTGCCCTTAGTAAGAAGATAATAGATGTTTGTTTTGTTGTGAGGCAAGGTCTTCTGTAAAAATAGGATGTTCTCAAGCTTCTGTTCCCCCTGCCTCAGCCTCTCAAGTCTGTAGCATGGCACCCAAATAACAAAAGAGTTGTGTTTAACAAAATTACTGTGAATCGTAATATACATGCATACTTACATGTACATAAGCTTTCTTTTGGAAATGTAAAGAAGCTTCTCTGTAAATATGTGTGTGAAAGAGATCATGAGGATCAGATGGGGTGTGATATACCTTTTCACTTTGATCTGCTACCCCCAAAGTACCATAGAATGGAGAGCTTAGACACATCTATTTCTCTCAGTTGTGGAGTATGACGAGTCCCAGGTTAAGGTGCTTGCTGTGGAAGGGAATAGCGAAGGCACCCATTTTTGTTCAAAGCTGGCACATGATAGAAGGACTTTGATTTGTAGAGCACTGATCCCTTTCGTGAGAACTCTTCTTGTGGTATGACGAAATTACTTTCTCAGAACTCAACCCTGTGATGTCATAACCTTGCCAGTTAGGATTTAGGCAAATCTAAGCATCATGATAAAGTATGTTAACTTCAGCCACTGCTTATATTTGATTCAACTATTTTATTTTGTTTGTTTAAATAGATTTTGTCATCTATTATAGCATGAACAAATGTTTATATATGAAGATGTTAACATTCTGAATTACGTGATGTTCCAATAGATCCAGAAAAGTTGTTAATGGAAAAAAAGCTGTTAAGACATTTAAAATTTCATTTTTAAGCACACACATGTACATATATTCATATGCACATATACAAAAATCATTTTTAAAAGAAGGCAGGGCATATTTATCATTAATATTTGAATAAGAATATCTTTTTTTATATTTGCTAAGAAAGTTTTCCCACACAGCAGTGAATAAAATATAGATACTCACAGCTTCTCCCTCTGATTCTGAACAGAAAGAGCGAGAACGAGGTTCTAACCTGGCCTTTATGTTTCGACTGCCTTTCGCTGCTGGACGAGTGTTCAGCATCAGCATGTTGGACACGCTTCTGTATCAGGTATGCGGTCTCTTGTTCCTTTGAAATGGTTATTTTATGTTTCACTTAGATTTTAAGTAAAAATGAGTGGTAGTGATACTTTGAACTTTTAAAAGTTGCGCTGAGCTGGGCAGTGGTGGCGCACGCCTTTAATCCCAGCACTCGGGAGGCAGAGGCAGGCGGATCTCTATGAGTTTGGGGCCAGCCTGGGCTACCAAGTGAGTTCCAGGAAAGGCACAAAGCTACACAGGGAAACCCTGTCTCGAAAAACCAAAAAAAAAAAGTTAAAAAAAAGTTGCCCTGAAACAGTTTAGTATGTTTCCATGTTATTTAATCACATAAATACTGATATGAAACATTTTATTAAAATTTTTAAAAAAATATGATCTGATGTTAAGTTCTCAGACCTGAATTATACTTACAAGTAATATTATACAGATTAAGCTGGTTGTATTTAGAAATATATTTATACACATTTATGTACTGTTGCTGGAGAATTTCTCTCCAGCTCCCGCCACCAAGTCCCGCCAGTCCCAGAGCCCACTTATAAAATAAACACACAGACTCTTACATTATTTAAACTGCTTGGCCATTAGCTCAGGCCTGTCATTGTCTAGCTCTTACTCTTATATTTAGCCCATTTCTATTAATCTTTACTTTGCCACATGGCTCATGGCTTATTGGTACCTTACATCTTCCTTGTCCTGATGGCGGCTGGCAGTGTCTCTCTCTCAGCCTTCCACTTCCCAGAATTCTTTTCCTTGTCCCGCCTATACTTCCTGCCTAGCCAATGGCCAATCAGTGATTTATTTACTGACCAATCAGCAACACACTTGACATACAGACCATCCCACAGCAATGTACAATACATATAACAACCATAAATTTGAAAGAAAGCAAGGAGGGGTATATGGGAAGGTTTGAAAGGAGAAAGTGGAGTAAACAATGTAATTATAATATAATATCAAAAATAAAAGAAGTAATTTTTAAAAGATTCAGTAAAAATGCATATACATGTGTATATGTATGTGCCCTGTTTTCTCATCTAATTAGACATGCATTTATGAGCTATCTATCTCTATCTCTGTCCATCTCTGTCTTTCTAGCTCTAACTGCCTGTCTGAGTCTCTCTTTGTCTCTCTCTTGCTCCTCCCTATCAATAGTAACAGTAACAGTAATAAAAATAAAAGTGTATTAAAATTATTTCTCGGTGTTCCTGGATATCAGTTTCCTGTGAAATGTATTAATGTACTTTCTTATGATTCCAAACATGCCTCTGAACCACTTGATTTTTTTTAAAGAAAAATAGCAAAAAGCCAAAAGTAGCTTTGCTTATAGTACTTCTTTTTTTTCAGATGTTAAACAAAATAGCAAGCTGTTAGTATTATAAACTGAAGATATTTAAATATCTGATCATTTCTGCTCACTTTAAATAAATAGAAGAAACATTTTTACAACCCAGAGTCATTTAGATAGTCCCTGAATGCCAAAGTAACACTGCTGTTTATGCACTGTACAGCAATCCAGAGCAATCAAAAAATCCATATATTTTCACACGAACATATATCGTAGTCTGCTTTTGTTTGTTTCTGCCCACAGCTAATAATCGTCATGTTTCCTGTTCTCTCGTTATTCACATAATCAATAGGCATTTCCATTTAAAATGAAAAAAGTATATTCATGAAGGATTTATTTCATAACATCAGTTTCAAGTTCAGCCCGTTCATGTTTTATTGTCCACATTGCTTTTGATTATGTATTTGCTGCAGTCTTCTACAACTGCCCGCCTGACTGAACTAATCCAAAGCTATCTGGAGATTTTCTGCTGGCCTCTAGGCTAACTGCCCCTGTGTGTGCTCACATGTGTCAGGAGCAGCCTGCTTATGCTGGAGAGGTGCCACAGCAAACAATGAAGCAGCATTAAGGCTTTGTAATAATGTTTCCAGATAATTTATCCGGCTAACCCAGGAGGCATGGCCAGTACCCCAAGCACCCCAAATATGCATGTGCTTATCTCTTGAAGAGAAAAGTACAACCTAGTTTTTTCTTTCTTTTGTTTTAAGCGTGCTTGAAGCACAGGTGTTTAATGCAAACTCTCAGCTTCAACTGAGATGATGTCAATCAATCGTCAAGCTGAGAGTTTGTAGCAATCACAGAGAAGTGCTCAGCTACTATTCTGAAGTGAGAGTCCTTCCTACATCCATGTGATAGAATGTAACCATGGAAGTGGAGACCCATTTTAAGCTTTCTTTAGTTTGATTTTTGTTTCATGTTATCAAGACACAAGGAAGTTAGTAGTTTGTTGAAACTTCTGCTGAAAGGTTCAATTAGAGTTTGAGAGTTTTGAATTAGGGCCGACAAGATGGTGCAGTTGAAAAGGTGCTTGTGGTGAAACCTGAAGACCTGAGTTCCATCTCAGAGACCCATGTTGTAAATGAACAGAATCCACCTGCCAAAGTTTCCCTCTGACTTCCACAGGCACTCTGTGGCACACATGTACCAATAGATAGATAAATAAATAAATGCAGTATTTTAAGTTCAGAATTATATCAGAGTCAGTGCTATATATCAGGTTTTAATCCAATATATACTGCATCTATCTGAATGTGTATGTATATAACTGAGAGAAACACTACATGATACCACAAAACTTATTTGCTAGATTAGGTTCATTTCTGTTTTGGTAAACTTTTCCATTTCACTTAAAATTCTTCTAGCTACAATTTACAACTTTATTTTACTATTTTACACTTAACTAGTGGATTTCAGAGTTAGCAAATTCTAGAAAATAATTTCTATTCTCCTGGATTTTGGGTTGATTATAATGACTTCTGAACTGTTGAGAATGATCTTCGTCTTTTGTTGATGCTGAGATTGGACCCCAGAGCCTTGTGCATGTTAAACAAGCTGCATCCCACTCCTAGGGATGGCTTTTGTTGATGGTGTTTGTACATACTTGCTAATAGTATAGTTTATTTTCCTATAATGAAGTAATATGCATTGTTATTTTAAGAAAATATGATTTTTTAAAGAGATTTATTTTAACATAAAGTAGTTTGGGAAAGAATATATGTAATAAAGAATAATAAAGTGAAGTCTAGAAATAGTTCTTATCCTGGCATTGAGTAGCTTAATCTTAGAGAAAAGATTGGTTGAAATATTTTAACACCTTATTTTAATAGTTATTAATTTCACCATCTTATTTCAGTTTAGAGACTTTTGTGTTGTTTTTAAGCCATATAAAATGTTAGTATCATGTCTAGTAAGCCAATGTGAGCATACATGTTATCTCTAAATAACAAGTATTTCATATATTTCTTTAGGTTCAGCTTAACTTTAAATGGCTATTGAAAAAGTTGAAATGTATTTTATCTCATTTTATTGAGGCTTGCAGAAGTGATATATTTTTTCAGAAATATTTATGTGTTTACCCTCCTCACTGTTCTATGTACCTCACATACATAATGTATACGTATTTTGCTTATATTGCAGTCATTTGTGAAAGATTATATGATTTCTATCACCAGACTTCTGTTGGGACTGGACACCATACCAGGATCGGGGTTTCTTTGTTCTGTAAGTTAACTATGTATGGAAGAGAAGAGAATTCTGATAGAAGGTTTGGAGATCTATCTACCATGTGCTTTTGGTGACTCATTAACAATCACATTTATTTCCTCATTTGTGTCCAAAGTGTTGCATCTGAGGTTTTCTAATCCATTATAAACCCTTAAACATTAAATGTAGTGTATGCTGTTTTTGTGGACCAAGCATTTCCATTAATATCCTTGCAAAAAAAAAAATCCATTCTGTATAAAACCGAGTAAAAACTCTCAGTGTTGATGTTGACAATTTGACAGTTTGACAATGACCTGTCCAAGACTTGCTACATTGTCCATGAGCAGGATGATTCTGGCTTCAACCCTAATATTGTTTCTCTCTCTCTCTCTCTCTCTCTCTCTCTCTCTCTCTCTCTCTCTCTCTCTCTCTCTCTCTCTCTCTCTCTCCCGATGGGATCTTGTGTTGTTCAGACTGTCATCATATTCCTGGAATCCAGGAATCCTCCACTCCAACCCTTTGTAGTATCAGGGAGAGCAGGCTGTGGCATTGTACCTGGTTTAAGCCTTCTGTTTTATAGAGGAGTGTAGTAAGTAGCATACCATATAGATTGCTGCTGGTTGAGATGTACAAGCAACTGGGCGGGGGAGGGAGGGGGGATGAGAACCCTGGTTTCCTGTCTGTAACCCTGTACTCCTTCTACAATCGATTTGCTTGTGTACATGTAGGAACCCTGAAGCACGTGGGATAAGACTTTTATTACTAGAGTACTGTACCTTACATTTTTAGCTTTAGAAAACTCTGTTCACTAAATATCAGTGTCAATTTTGTCATGACATCATCTTAAAGGTTTCCACACTGTTTACACCATCTCCCAGGTCACTACCAATGTTGTGTTGCCTACTTTTATTGCACTGATATAATGCCATGTTGCCCCAGACTGACTATGTTTCGTGGCTTTGGATGAACTCCCAGGATAAGCTGAGGTGGAGTAAAAATAAATAAACCTAGTGTGTGAACAAGCTTTTATGAAATACTACTTGGAGGTTTCAAAATATATATTGACTCAGCTTTTAAGAAGAGAAAAATAACCACTGGGATTTTCATTCTTAAACATTGATTTGTGATTCATTCATATGCATTATAGATGAAAATCACTGAAGATGACTTGTGGATCAGAACATATGCCAGACTCTATCAGAAGTTGTGTTCTTCTACAGGAGATGTTCCCATTGGGATCTACAGGACGGAATCTCAGAAACTAACCACATCTGAGGTTTGGAACTGTGAAAGCCTTTTGCTGTGACGTTTACTCTAATGAATATAGTCATTCATAAACATGGTAACTGATTTGACACAAATGCAATAGAAAGTGAAAAGGAATTCTATATAAATTCAGAGTAAATTTTCAATAACTGAAGTCTCAATTATTTCAGAAATTATTGTCAGGGAGAGGCTTTTCTAGCATTTGTGGATATTGGGTTCCAGTCTCCTTTTCTAAGATTAGCTACTGCTAGAAACTTTTAAAAAATCAGAATAATTATATCTCCCTAAGATTCTGAAATAGAAAAAACGCCTCCAAATTGTCTCTTTCTAATATATTTTCTGGCTGCACATATGAAAAGTCATTAATTAATTAATTAATTAATTAATGAAAAGTCATTAAGCATCAGAATGAATGTTTCTCTGTCTCTACATTGAAAATTAATGTAAAGCGATAAAAAAGGTCAAGGAACAGAGCCTGATTTTCTAAGAAAAAAGAGTAATTTTATCAGGAACTAGACCTGTTAATATGGAAGGAAAGCTTTTGATGACCACCTGCAACTGAGAATATATCTTCTGTATTTTGATTTTTTCATATCTTGTGGTTCCAGATGATTTTTATAATCTTAGGAAAATGCAACTTTTAAATTAGATTATGTTATTACATAAAGTTTTTAGATAAATATACTATCCTACATATATATGTATACATACATATTATTTCTTAATATAAAACTTGGTTGATATTCTTGAACTATTTCTTTTCAAACTCCAAAGTTATGATAAATCACAAAGACATTTTGGCTAGCTGGATCTTTTCTTCTTAAGCAAAATTATAAGCATAGGGCCCAGATCAACGATATTCATTTTTGCAGTCTAAGTAATCACTGAAAAGATTCGTGATTAAATAAAAAATTCATGCATCTTATAGATAAGTTTTATAGTCAGCATACATTTAATAGGATAGAGTTTTGGGTTTTTTTGTCTAATTATGATTATATATTTACATAGATATGTACTGTGGCCATCTGTATGTTGTTCAAGTTTCATGAAGTGTTGTTGGTAACCTCATTGTTGTTTCTGAGACATTTAATACACCACTGTTACCACCTCTATAGCAAAATTTAAGTTTTTCTTTGAACATAGACTCTGAGCGTCATTTCAGAAAGCATTTTCAAAGAAGAAACAGCTATTGTAATTTGTACAATAGCTGACTAGAGAGTCATTCAAGACAGTTAAATACTTGGAGTAGTTTGGCAAATATGGCTACAGATTTTAGAATAGATACAAATATTATTTGATTATACAGTAAATAAAACAAAACTCTTTTTATATGTAAGTAATTTAACATTTCCTTAGTTTGGCTAGGGTTTCCTTAGCAACATAACATACGTTCAATAGCTTATAAGAATGGAAAATTTAGTGGCTGGAAAGATTGCTCTGTAGTAAAGAGTACATACTGTTCTTTTAGAGAAGGATCATGTACTCCCGTGCATATACTCATACACAGGCACATATTTGTGTACATAATAAAAATAATAAAAGGAGGCTTTTTTAATGAAAAAATGATCTGACATTTTTAAGGACTGGGAAGCCTAGAATGTATACACTGGTAAGTTTGTTGTCTGAGCAGAGTTTGCTTCGGGATTCTTGGCAATTTGAACATTGTATCTTCTCAGGCAGAAGAAGCAAGGCATTTTGGGATCACTAGACCTTTCATGACCTAATCACTCTCCAGCAGTTCTGTCTCCAAACATCATTCATTGTCCTGTGGCTTTCAATTTCACATATTCTTTAAAAGTGGGTCATAAACGTTCAGTGTAATACAAATATTTCTTAATTAGTCATGGTAATTATAAAGTAGATTTTGATAGAATTTTGATGTAGTCATTTTTTTATTAAGAAAGTTTTTTCAGTCATTTTACACACCAATCAAAGATTCCCCTCTTCCCTTCTCCCATCCCCCCAGCCTCCTCCTTTCAACCCAACCCCCTACTTCTACCCGTAAGAAGGCAAGGTCCCTCATGGGGAGGCACATTCAGTAGAGGTAAATCCAAGCCCTCTTTATGATAACAGGAAAACTTCAGAAGACTTCCTGAGGATAAGTTCCTCATATAAATGCATATAGGAGCAATTATCAAGTAAGACAACTTTTAACATTATTAAAATAACATCTTTATCAATAAAAAGACATCAATAGAATAAATACCAGTCTCTGTCTTGTGTATCTACACAGACTGTAGTTAATTATAATGTTCCTGAATGTTAGTTCAGATTGCTATTGTGTGTATCATTACCAAGAGTAAGCGCTTAATGCAAATGGTTATTTACAATATTCTCTTTTTTATGGAGTGGTTCATTTATTTTTCTACCACTTATTTTAGTAAATATCATTCTTAGCCAGTTTTAATATAACAAAAACAATCTGAGGATAAAGAATCTTTGATAGACATTAAAAAAAAAAAAAAAACATGGCTTATCTGACTTTGATCAAAAGCCTTACAAAAAGTAAGCACATTATTGCTTTAGAAGTGTGATGTGGATATATGTCGTATTTTGTCCTTGTTGATGTTCCATGTATGTACGGTTCAGTTGTTGTCTAAACTGCATTTTGTGTATTTCTTTTTCTCTCCTTTGTGTCAGTCTCGAGAAATAGCATCGCAAGTAAGTATCCTCTGTTTGTCTCATTCCTCAGTGTATCAGACCTATTAAAGAGATTGACTATGAAAAACTAAGTTCAGAACTGTATTTAAAAAGCATATTGTGCCGGGCGGTGGTGGCACACGCCTTTAATCCCAGCACTCGGGAGGCAGAGCCAGGCGGATCTCTGTGAGTTCGATGCCAGCCTGGGCTACAGAGTGAGTTCCAGGAGAGGCGCGCAAAGCTACACAGAGAAACCCTGTCTCGAAAAACCAAAAAAAAAAAAAAAAAAAAACCATATTGTACTGAAGGGTCCATACATACTTTCTTTTCAAGTTAGTGGTATTTCTATTTTCACACAAAAGACTGCAAAATAATGTTGCTTTTGTCTTTGGACTGCATTTATTAATTCACTTTGGACCCTCTTTCATAATTTCAATATATCAGTTGGATAATACTGTAGCAAACACCGGGAAACTAATGACCATAGCTACCAGCAGTCACAAACTTCTTTTTTTTCTGTAGTTTCTAAAATTCATAGTCTGTACTGACAGCACTGAGGTGTATAATTACCAGGCATCTATTCAAAAATTCAGGGCTAAAAGGAAAGACACTAAGAATGAAAAAAACATTTTAATCAACTAATTATTATTTTAGAATTTTGACATTTTAAGAATTAAAATCTAAATTGTATTCATATTTTATTATTTTGTATATTAAAATTTATAATGAAATATATTTCAAAATGTTACAATCTTAATTTAAGCATTCTGAAAATTAGTTTTATTTTGATTTTTTCCAAGGCTAAAGATTAAGCTGCTCTTCAGGAAGTGTCTGGAGAACTCTAATCTTGTCTTCAGGGTATCTATGGTTGCAGACCTAGAAGCCTGAGTCTACACAGATGGATCTCAGGAGCTGCTTTACTTGATGAGATGTATAATAATGAACTAAGAATGTTCTTCCTAAATCCCTTTCAGGGTATTTCAAGTACATAATACATTAATATCAACTGCATTCACAATACCTTATGTAACATTTCCAGAATTTATTCATTTGACAGGTAGATGCTTGCACCTTTGAAAAACACTTTTCAATTTCTCCATTTCTGACATTCCTTTTTTTTTCTTTATTTTTTTAAAGATGTATTTATTTTATGTGTATGAGAGTTTTACCTACTTGTATGTATGTACCATGTAAATGCCTGGTGCCTGTAGAGGTCAGAAGAGGGTGCACAATCCATAGACATGGAGTTATAGATGGTTCTGAACCACTAAGTGGGTATTGGGAACCAAACCTAGGTCCTCTGTGAGGGCAGCAAGTGCTCTTAACTGTAAATCCATTTCTCCAGCCCAATTTCTCCAATTTTTATCCATGTTAGCACAATTTTACTCTTTACTGAAATGGGAAATTTTGTCCTTTTTAAAAAGTAAGAAAACAACATGGACAAACCTTGGCACTTTATGCTAAGTGAAGTAAGCCTGAATACAGAAAAGCAATACTATTACTGACAGTGAGACAAGGTACCTTGAACAATATTTGAACTTTAGGATGTGTCAAACTTGGATTTAGAATCCACTACCCTCTGACACCAGAATGTTTATTTTTTATCACTATATTCCACTGTTCTAGGCAACTCCTTCCTTCTCCCACAATCTGTTTTGAGTACAGCATTTGCTTTGAGGATCAATCTAAAAAATAACCTAGACTAGGTAATTGTTTTCAAAAGCCTCATCTTTTTCTGCCATTTTCTGCACATTAGCTGAGAACACTCACTGCTTCATAAAGTTTTAACTATTTCCTCTTTGTTGCCGGAAGTTATTTATTTTTAATTTGAGCTAAGCTCTTCTAATTCTATACATGAAAAACATAGGCATGGTCATCCTGGCCAAAATTCTATCTATCTTATCATCCTACAACAGAACAATACTTAGTGATGCTAGATGTAGTCACTGAAGTGCTGAGAATGCACTGGTAAGCACAGGATTTGTCAGAAAGCTGAGATGAAGCCTTCAGGCCTGCTTAGAGATTCACTTCCCTCATTGGGAATTTGAAATGTTGAGATCGTCTTCTCTTGGCTGTCTTGCATAGGACTGCTAGATCAGCCACATTTCCTTGTTCTACCAGCATGATGAAGAGTCATTAGTGTACATTAGCTGCCTGGTATTTCCAGGAAGATTTCTTTCCGGATTTTTTCCTCTTCTGCATCCTAGCCATTCTCAGCAATTCTTCTGTCCTTGTTGCTGGGCATCAATCATTTATCCATTTATTCTGTCCAACCCGTGAGCATGGACCCTGGATTTAGGTTTTCACTACCCCTCTAGTAGCTGTGTGTGAATTTAGGGCATACCGAATGTGAAGCACAATGAATAGGAAGGAGGGAACATATACTACCTTATAGATTAAGATAAAAGAAAAGTGTCATTTGTTCAGGGCTAACTAGGCAATATTCTGTGAAAAAGTTTATACAGCATCATAGATCTTATTTCTATTTCAGCTGGTGCACTATTTTTAAGTAAATAATGCTGCTTCAGAGAATGCTCAGGTCAATACATTTAAATCTATGATATGTAATTTATAAAGCCAATAACCCTGTATTTTGAAAAATGCCTTATTGATCATGATTTTAATAATGTAAACTATTTGACTTTACGGTATTATGAATCTTGTTATTCATTTTGACTTTTAAAAATTTGCAAAGCAAAATATGAAAAATAAAAATATGTATGTATTTAGGAATATTTGTTTTGGATATTTATAAATACATACAATGTTAACAAATATAACATTATGTTGTTTGTATGCATTAAGACAACACCAACTCCCAAATCATAGTTATTCACATATACTCATGCACAGGCACACACACACACACACACACACACACACACACACACACAGACCAAACAAAACTTAGATTCATATACTCCGTGAGTCTGAGTTATTCTATAATTTTATTCTTGCCTGATACCTTATACAATTTTGTTCTTACATTTTTTCCTCATGTTTTTTGCTTATTTGTATACTATTTTTCAGCTCCATTGATTCATCATGTTCATTTCCAACATCAGGTCGTCATCCCTTACTTTCTTTGGGTACTTACTTGTACTTGTTAGGACTCTCGCTGGCACACTTATCAACGACCAACAATGGGAAATCCCCCAAACTGCATGGAAATAGCTTTTTCACTGTGCACAGCCATCGGTGCAATTTAAGAAGTCAGGTACTTTCCCTTGCAAAGTGTGTGCTAAATTCTGCAGGAAGGAACTGAGTAGAAAAATCATATCTATCCATATCACAGAAGTACTTATAAGGAGTGATGATCTGGAAGTGATGGCATAACCAGTACCCCTTTCGGTAGCTTCTTTACATAAACTATAAAATTTGTATCGTCCACTTTTTATGTATGTGTGCCTAATTCAAGTACGTATAAATGCATATTCATATATATTATTCCATACGTGTGTGTGAAAGAGAAAGAGAGAGACACAGACAGACAGACAGACCAGAAGATTTTATTCTACAGCCTCATAGATTGATATCAATGTACTAGAAGGGTTACAGGAGTTAGAATACACTCCCCCAATCTGTGTGTCTCCATGTGTGTCCACATTGTGTGTATGGTAATTTGGTCATGACTGGTGGAATCCTATATTGATATTAGCATAATTTTAGAATAAAATTTTATTAATTTAAAAACTTTATATTTTCTTCTCTTCTTCTGGAGTTCCATGTGCTGGATGAATTATGGTGAAAGCATTCCTGTCCTGCCAAATTATATATATATATAGTCCACATACAGAGTTATTTATACACAAATGTGTGCTCAATGTATTGATTTAGGCTGTGTGCTCTTGTTGTTCTGGAAATGTATAATGGGAACCATATGAGAAGATGAAGGTGCTAGTGGTAAGATCTTAATTTTAACCATATAAATTATTTGATTTTAGGGTATGATTGATCTGATTGCTCCTCTTGATTTTTTAATTTTTTGTTTGTAAGTAAAAACTGAAAACTAAAGATCTGCATATCTAATAATTACCCTTGTGGATATGAATAAACATGCACAATGTATACAAATGCAACAGTGTATTAAGTTTGTATACATTAAGAAAACAATTTAGATCTAAGGCTGTATTAATGGTGGTTGTTAGACATAAAAATAAATCGTTGGTCTGAGAAATCTACTTTTAAGGATTTTTGCAGCCTAAGGTTGATGAAGAACCCATTTCTGATTTGCTGCAAACAAAAGGTGCCCTACCAGATGTATAGACACTTGGGACAAGTCAAGCAATATAAAAAATATGTATTGTAATATATTGGTGAAAAATATCTTGACCTAAAATTGCACAGTGATAACAATTCTCATGCTGATTATATTCATTAAAAACAATAGATTTTTGAGGAGAAAGGAGAAAGTATCCCTTCATAGACAATAGGATAATTGTCTACTGCATGAAATGATGAAAGTCCCCAGAATTTCATCAGAAAAACAATGAGCGAAATAATGACACATGGAGTAAAATGTCAAAACATAATTTATAGATCAGATATTTTCATTAATTATTAAAATATACTTCTGAATACCACAAAACACAAAATAGTTGTGAAAATTTTGTGAATCTTAGTTCTCATGTAATGAAAGTTATTTAGAAAATTTTGTTATTGGGATCACCAGTGAGTGACTCATTGTGTGAATGGAAGGTGGATGACCTTTCCTTTAAAAGTTCTCCCACAGGCAATGCTACTTTCTTAAGCTAGTGACTTCTTTAATTCTACTCTGCCTCAGTACCTCCAGAAGAGTCAACTTTATTGATAACATGAATATATAATAATTGAAAAAATATAAAATATTTTGAAAACATCTACTATCCATTCCTTTACATCTATTCTTTTACATGAGAAACATCTCTCCCTTGGTTTCCATGAAAATCTATTGGGATTTTTTTTTTTGATCCCCGTATTCCTAATTTCTTCCTACTTATTGCTCCTCAAGATAATGTAGGCAGTTTTCTTGACCTGCATCTACTCAAATAAACACAGAGAGGCTTAAGATTACTTGTAAATGCTCAGCCAATGGCTCAGACTTGTTAATAACTGACTCTTACATTTAAATTAACCCATATTTCTTGTCTGTGCTTTGCCACTTGGCTCCTGGCTTGCTACCTCATTTTCTACACATCATGCTTCATCAGTAGCTGGCTGACATCTCTCAACTCTGCATTTCTGCATCCCATCAATTTTAGTTTGGCTTTGCCCACCTAACTTTATTCTGTTCATCTATTGGCCGGTCAGCTTGTTTATTAAACCAATCATAGTGATATATATTTACACAGTGTACACAAGGATTATTCCACAGAATTTCCCCCTTTTTGTCTACATAAAAAGGAAAATTTTAACTTTAACTTATTAAAATTACATATAAAAGAAACAGTTATCAAGTAAGAATTACAATTACAGTATCTAGTCCACTTGTATTTGGCAAAATAAGAGAAAATATTATTTATCTTACCTTTGTGACTCTAAAGTTTTATACCTAATTCACCTTTTATTATAACTAAGGGAAACTTTAACTGTGACTATCCAGTTTTCAAGTCCATCACAGACCTGAGAAGGATATAATATTTCCTGAGTAAACAGAAAGTAGAGAGCAAACAACTTCCAAAACTAAGAAATGATAAAAAAAAAATCTAGCTACCTGGACAGTCACTCAAGGTTCCTCTGCAATGTTGGGGCATCCAACTCTGGCCTATGGACCTAGCATCTCTGACAGATTTTTCTGCGAAGCAGGGAATTTTGTCCACCTTGTCTTGGCAAAATTCTGCAGTCATTTTCTTTTGTGTCCTGCTTGTCTGATTTGTACACCATACTGTTAGCAATCGAAGCAAGGGCAGTTTCTTGCCCAGTGGCTAACTTTCGCCACAGAGAAAGTAAACTCCGTATGGAGTTTCTTCAATGACCATTATCTTCTCTAAAGTAGATTGGTGCTGCCAGAAGCAGACACATCTTATTGTCATGAAAAGCCTTATGGTTTTATTTATTTATTTATTTTGGATTTTTCGAGACAGGGTTTCTCTGTGTAGCTTTGTGCCTTTCCTGGAACTCACTTGGTAGCCCTGGCTGGCCTCAAACTCACAGAGATCCACCTGGCTCTGCCTCTCGAGTGCTGGGATTAAAGGCGTGTGCCACCACCGCCCGGCAAGCCTTATGCTTTTAAAACATATTAAAATGCTATATTCTGTAGGTATTTAAAGTATTTGATGACCATCTATCCAAACATATATGTTTAACCTTGGAAACATATCTAATATGACTATAAGTTTGATTATTATAGATGACTATTAATTTGTATTTCTTAATTATACATTACACTGTTAAATAAGTTGTATAAACACAATACCCCAGACAAGAGTAGAAATATGCATACAGTATAATAAAATGAAATTTAAGTTTGTATCAATATACAAAAATCCATAGCATTGTGAAATATTTAATATTTAAGACTTGTAGTTTTTTTGCTTTAAAAGTTGATTCAATAATCAACCATTTTATACTATCATTTCTATATCCCCACTTTTTCTTTTCAGAAAGAGATCCTTGAATCTAATCTCTTTTGTACAGCTTTTATGCTGACCATTACCAATAACAATTGTGACCAAACCCCTAAAATGATAATAAGTATCCATAACCCATTTGGGGGGAATGTGGATATAGATCGCTGGACTACTTCCTCTTGCCTGTGGAGCACTTCGGGGGATCCTTGAGAAAATCAGAAGAATAGTTAGGTCTTGGCTGGAGTATTCTCTGAGGCTGGATCATCTCAGTCAGCAGCCTTGAAGCTGTTTTGAATGCTATATCACCTGGTCCATTTTTTTTTTATTGGTTTCTGGTCCCTTTGTTCTTAAAATGTATAAACTTTTAAAGGTAACATACATATCTGTATTAATTCAAGTATAGACTATGCATTTTACACATCCAAAGATGCTTTTTTGCTATGTGTTTGAACAGGTAAACTATGTGTCATATGTTTTGTAGTTCTTTTAGGTTTATTTTTTATGTCTGTAATAAGGATTTCAGGGGGTCTTCTTCAATCAAACCTGATTTTCTTTAACCCAGAAAGGATCCATAGCCTCTCATTTCCCGTGGAAATAAAAGCATAACCTCTCCCCAAAAGTAACACATTTTTTGACTTAAATTTTGAAGTCAAGATATTTTCAAATATATATGTTGGTTGAATCTAGCAGTTTTCATAATCCAGTGTCTCTTAGCAGCCAAAAAATTCAAAGACAACCTGGCGGTGGTGGCGCACGCCTTTAATCCCAGCACTCGGGAAGCAGAGGCAAGTGGATCTTTGTAATATTCTAGGCCAGCCTGGTCTACGGAGCGAGATCCAGGAAAGGCACAAAGCTGCACAGAGAAACCCTGTCTCGAAAAAAACAAAACAAAACAAAAATTCAAAGACAACACAATTACATACAGGATTCACACTCTGTGTTTTTCATCTGTACATGGATTTTTTTTCTTTTATATTACTTTACTCCCTTTTTAAGGACGTTATTTTATTATTTTAAACTGTATTTTTTTTAATTTATGACTGTATATGCTCATTCTTTTCTCTCTCCCAAGCCTATGCACATTTTTAAACACACTGTAACCCATTTAGAAGTTTTATCCATCTGAATCTGTCTTACTGCATATCCGTAATCCTTTTCTGTCTCTATGAGCAAAACTCCAAACCTGCCATGAAGCATGCTGGAGGAGCTTGCAGTGATAGTTCAAGCCCACAGGCAGCATCTAGGTGAAGCCTGTCTGTACTGGAGCCATGTGAGAGAGACTACAGGAGTCTGCCTCACCATGAGCTTTAGCTCATGGTGGTTGGCAACCAGCTCCATCTTCCAGGCAACTGTTGGGAGACATTTCTCTGCGCTGCGGCTGGCATGAGACTGTGAGACTAGGAAGCTGAGTTTTTCTCTGTTTCTGTGTATTAAAACCTTTTTTGGGGCTTTATGTGGATGTACGTGTCCCTGGATGTTGGGTGCCATTTATAGGCAGAGTTTTCCTGGCCCACAGCCACTCAGAAATAAACATACAGAGGCTTAAGATTACTTACAAATGATCAGCCTATAGTTCAGGCTTGTTGCTAACTAACTCTTACATTTAAATTAACCCATATTTCTTATCAATGCTTTGTCAATTGGCTCGTGGCTTGTTACCTCATTTTCTATATGTCCTGCTTCCTTAGAGGCTGGCTGGTGTCTCTTGACTCTGCCCTTCCTTATTCCATCAGTCTCAATTTGGCTTTGCCCACCTGACTTTATCCTGTTCAGCTATTGGCCTGTCAGCTTGTTTATCAAACAAATCATAGAGACATATATTTACACACTGCACAGAAGTATTATTCCACAGCTTGATATAGTGTTTTTATTTTTTAAAGGAGAGACAGAGGTAGGGAACATAAAACTGGATAGGTAGGGAGATGGGGAAGATGAAGGAGAATTTGGGGGAGAAACAAAACATGATGAAATTATATGTAAAACCCTGATAAACAAGTACTTACTTGTAAATAATATTTGTTTTATAGAAATCAATTTTGAATGAGTTTTCAAAATAATTCCGAATATTCTTCCTGAATCCAGTCCTAAGTTTCTTTTGGAAAATGGAGTGTTCTTTTCTATACCACCTGTTCCTACACAAGCTCCCCTTATTCACAGTTTTGTTTGTGTTGCCTGTTCCACTGACTTACTTAACAAAGAGTTCATCCTTATTGCTTGCATACATGTTTGTTTGTTCATAAATTGTAAGCTTCTAAGAGAATGGGAGGTGTAGAGCATGGTTTGTTTAAATTTATTTTCTAAAACTTGGTGATAATGTTTGAGCAGGAATAATGCAAGGGAGAAATGCAATCAACCTCAAAGGTGGCATGGATGCCCCAGCCCAAATTTTGCTTGATGTTTAGACTGAAAATACTGCCTATGTGCTAAGAACATTTAGTGGGGCTTTGAGGAGAGAGAATAAGGCAGGTAGGAATCCAAACACTCCCAAAAATGATATGAGAGAGTGGAAAGCACAAAGGACTAGTAAGTGGCTAGTCCCGGGGTAAAGTTTCTAATGCTAGGAGCACGAATGTCACACTAGTTTTAAAACAAGACACATTGGCCTGTCATACCCTTGCCTTGGAGTGAGAAAGAGGTGTTCTGGGGTTTAAGAGTTGTCAGCAATCAAATGTAACATCAAATGTGGAGTCATATTGTTATTATTCAGTCTACATCTTTGGTGACTAAAATGTGACTTTTTCATTCAGAATTTAAATTTACATACCACAGCATTATGGTTTGTATCCTGTAGTTGATACAAATATGGTAATTCTTTTGGATGCTTTGCCTCATATCCAAGTGTACTTGATATATTGTGCACCCCAATAAACTTATCTTGGGGTCAGAGAACAGAACAGCCACTATATTAAACATAGAGGTTAGGCAGTGGTAGCACATGCCTTTAATCCTAGCATTCTGGAGGCAGAGATCCATCCAGATCTCTGTGAGTTCAAGGCCACACTGGAAATAGCCAGGCATGGTGACACACACCTTTAATCCCAGCACTTGAGATCTCATATCTTGCTTGGGAAAGACACATGCTTTTAATCCCAGGAAATGATGGCAGGAAGCAGAAGGGTATAAAAGGCATGAAGACCAGGAACTAGGACCCTTTAAGCTTTTAGGATTTTAGCAACAGTTCAGCTGAGATCCATTTGGATGAGGACTCAGAGGCTTCCAGTTTGAGGAAACAGTATCAGCTGAGAAGTTGGCAAGGTGAGGTTGGATGTGGCTTGATTTATTTCTCTGATCTTTCATCGTTTACCCCAATATGTGGCTCCGGGTTTGTTTTTAATTAATAAGACCTTTTAAGATTTGTGTTACATCCAAGTGTTGAGTATTTTGGAAATCTGAACTGTGTCTTGGGCACTTTTAACTGTCTCTGGAGTTTGATGAGGAATGGTACAATAATGAATCTTGTATTGTTTCTTTAATACAGGAAGACTTGTATGTGACCATAAGTTTTATTTTCAATGTCAAGGAAGCAAGAAAATAGCAGTTTTATTGTTTTACCACACGAAGAGTCAATTGTGGCTGGCCACAGACAGTAGCATACAAGTCTCTTAAATGTGTAAATGAGCCTTATTACCCAAGACATCTGGTGTTAAGATGATCCTCTGAATTTTGCCAAACTCATGGTGGTTTTTTTTTTTTTTTTATTGCAGTCTGTTACTGCAGTGTCCTGATGAGGACTGAAAAGCAACAATTATGCATGTTTCATCTCATTTAGTGATGACACTGCTATTCATATGGTTTATTCGTTTGCTCCCAAAAGGCTTTGATGGCAAGGGATCTAGAATGAGTGAGATTTTCCATCTTCTTCACATTTAGCAAGGCACTGAGGATGGAATCATCCTCCCTTGCAGGAAGCTGATGCCAAGAGCCCAAGTTTGGCTTTCTTCTATATTTGCTATATTTATTTTAAAATGAAGCCTTGTTAGACAACTCAAGAGTCTCCATTTAAAACTATAACTTGGGCCCTAAATTTATTTAAGTCCCTAAAGTTTTCCTATTGCTAAACCTCATGAGATGGTAAAGATAAATTGGATCTTATGCTGTACAGTCACAATCCTATCTAACTCCCATATTGTGTGTGTGTGTGTGTGTGTGTGTGTGTGTGTGTGTGTGTGTGTGTAGGTACACTCATCTCTTCAGACTCATGTATGTGTCAGAGTTTGAGTCATCTTGTCTACCTCAATTGCGTCTTTTCCTTATATTTTTGTGACAGAATCTCTCATTGAAACTTGAACTCAACGTATAAGCTAGAATGGCTTGCCAGTGAGCCCCTGGAATCCACTTGTCTTTGTTCACAAGCACTGGAGTTGCAGGCATATACTCCCTCCCTCGCTTGGCTTTTAACTTGGGTTGTATGATAAACCCATGTCCTCGTGCTTATACAACAAGCACTCTACCCCCTGAACCTCCCCTCAGCCCCTGCGCATTATTTGTTTTATAATTTATTTCAAGAATTTCCAACTGGATAAATTCTAAATCTCCATTTCTTTCTGTTGTGTTTTTTGCTTGCTCCTGTTAACTATTCATTGCTCTGTCTGCTTTGAAGCCTTTCTCTCATTCTTCCATAAACTCATTTTTTTTTCCTTCAAAGATTCCCAAATTAATTTTTTCAGAGCTATAGGCTTCCTTGAGAGCAAGGGTTATTTCCTTATCAGATTTGTGTAATGTTAGGCTTAAACTGGATTTAAATTAATGTGTTTCCTTTTCTTCTCGTGTGCTCACTTTTCTCTATGCCTTTCTATTTTTCCTTCTTTCTTTCTTACTCCCCTTCACTCACTCACTCACTCACTCACTCACTCACTCACTCACTCACTCATTCACTCACTCCTTCTTCCTACCCTTTCTCCTGTCCTTCTTCCTCAGCTCCTCATTTTTTGGTTGTTTGAGATAGTATTTTATTTATTACATATGGTAGGCTGGCCTCAAATTTATGCTATGGCCTAGGCTGGGTTGAAACTGAACATTCTGATTCAGAATCCTGAGTGTTGGGAGTGTAGCTGTGCACCAATCTACTGAACTCTGGCATTTATACTGTATAGATTTGATAGTGTCAGATGATGGAGGTTGTACCTATCATCAATAAACTTCATATTTGTAGAATTGTAACTGGAGCTTAAAGACATTTAAGAGACCACACAGAGGAAACACCTTACTTTTTGACATGGAGGTGAGGTCCAGAAGCTAAAATACCTTAGTTAGTCCAACAAGTTATTGATTTCTTAAAAGCTATTATTTGAAAGTAAAAATCTTTACTATCAGGATTTAGAACTTAATTTCACTAAAAAAATTTCAGTATTTTTGGAGGCTATCACAAAAATCTCAGTATCATTATCATTAATTATAGGAATCTCCATAATATGCTGAAGGTCATAAAATGTGGCTGTTTTTGTATGAAGCATTTTTAGATTAGAGAGTAGGGTATTCATTATTTTCTAATTACTCCAGTAATTCTGTAAATATGTTGAAACTACATGTAACATATAACACTAGTAGCTATTTTCTATAATGATTGAATGGCTGATTGCGTAAATATATGGAATTGAGTTTTGGAAAATATTTTGCCATAATATTTTTATTAAAAACAGATTGTTTTCATATTATATGTTCTCATTAAGGTTTTTCTTCCTCCAGCTCTTTCTAGATAACCCCCCACTTCCCCACCCACCCAAATCCACACCCTTTATTGCTCTCTTATTAGAAAACAAACAGGCATCTAAAAATAGATAGTAATAATAAAATAGGATAAGTAGGATAAAGTAAAAACAAATCAGAATAAGACAAAACAAACAGAATAAAAAGAGCCAAAGTAAAAGTACTGGAAACATATATAGATGTACAGACACACATGTAGCTTAAGTTTTCCTGCCTGGCCCACAGTCAGGGCAAATCTCTTTCACCTGCCAGTCCCACAGCCTCTCAGACCCGACCAAGTAAACACAGAGACTTATATTGGTTACAAACTGTATGGCCGTGGCAGGCTTCTTGCTAACTGTTCTTACAGTTCAAATTAATTCATTTCCATAAACCTATCCCTTGCCACATGGCTCGTGGCTTACCAGGATCTTCACATGCAGCTTGTCATGGTGGCGGCTGGCAGTGTCTCTCTGACTCAGCCTTCCACTTCCCAGCTTTATTCTCCTCCTTGCCCCGCCTATACTTCCTGCCTAGCCAATGGCCAATCAGTGTTTTATTGATTAATTAGCAACACATTTGCCATACATCCCACAGCACTTCCCCCTTTTTTTTTTCAAAACGGAAGGTTTTAACCTTAACAAAGTAAAATTACATATAATTTGGGAATTTGGGCGTAGCTTCTCTTACTACTTCCTGCTGAAAGGGGGCGCTCTATCTTATGGGGAAACAAAGAAAATTTTAGAATTATGGAGTAGTCCATGAGGCTGTATCGTCTGAGCCAGATGCCTTCAAACCATTCTGGATGTTGGATCATCTGGGCCATGGTGTCATTGGAGACCTTCAGGGGGTCTTGGCTGGTCAAACCTGATGTATCTTAATCTTGAACAAATCCATAGCCTCTGGCTTTCTGTGGGAACAAAAGCAGAGACTCTTTTCCAAAGTAACATATCCTTATATCCAAATTTTGAAGTCAAGGTATCTCTAAAATATACATTTTGCCATAACTCAACAGCTTTTACAATCAAATGTTTTTCTGCAGTTAAAAATCCCAAAGACAACACAATCCAGATTCTCTGTGTAATATCCATTTTTACGTGGCTTATTTTTTATACTACCTTTACTGTCTCTTTAAAGACTTTATTTTTTAAAACTATGTATTTGTTTCTATAACTCTATATATCACCTTTTTTGTCTTTCAAGCCTACGTATCTTTTACACACATTGTAAACTATTACATCTGAATCTGTCTTATTGTGAATCTCTTGCCTTAAACTGCAGCAGCTGTGGCTGCTGGCTCCTCCCACCTCAGCTTCCCAACATGGCTACGTTTACCGCCAGCTCTGGGAGCTATCGTGGGTCTATGCTTTTATCCAAGCAGCATGTAGCCCAAAAACCTCTTTTTTTTTTTGTACTAGCAAAGCTAATTCCACCATGCAGCTTAATGTGCCACTTGCAGAGGCCTTATTCCCACCAAACTGCAGGTCGAGTGCACACGCTAGGAACCCGCCAGTAGCTCAAACCGGCAGCTGCCGCTCATTTGAGAGAGACAATTAGGAACTGTTTTTAGCTCCATTTTAGAATCTTTTCTCAGGTTTTAGGTGGAAACTCTTGCCACCACGTTGGACGCCATTTGTAGCTTTTGTTTTCCTGCCTGGCCCACAGTCAGGGCAAATCTCTTTCACCTGCCAGTCCCACAGCCTCTCAGACCCGACCAAGTAAACACAGAGACTTATATTGGTTACAAACTGTATGGCCGTGGCAGGCTTCTTGCTAACTGTTCTTACAGTTTAAATTAATTCATTTCCATAAACCTATCCCTTGCCACATGGCTCGTGGCTTACCAGGATCTTCACATGCAGCTTGTCATGGTGGCGGCTGGCAGTGTCTCTCTGACTCAGCCTTCCACTTCCCAGCTTTATTCTCCTCCTTGCCCCGCCTATACTTCCTGCCTAGCCAATGGCCAATCAGTGTTTTATTGATTAATTAGCAACACATTTGCCATACATCCCACAGCACACACATGCTATTATATACAGTAATCATATTATATACACGAACCATAACACATATACAAGTAATCTGTAAAGTAAAAAACAAGAACAAGAACAAAAAGCCTTTGTAGCTGGAGTTTTCTCCAGTTCTGCCCAGGCCTGCAGCTGCTCAGATCCAAATAAACACATAGAGGCTTATATTAATTAAAACTGTGTAGCCTAATGGCTCAGGATTCTTGCTAGCTAGATCTTACATCTTAAATTAACCCATTTCTATAAATCTATACCTTGCCACATGGCTGATGACTTACCAGTATCTTTACATCTTGCTTCTCATGACTGCGGCTTGCAGCGTCTCCTCACTCAGCCTTCCTATTCCCCGAATTCTCCTCTCTGCTTGTCCCGCTTATACTTCCTGCCTGGCTACTGGCCAATCAGCATTTTATTTATTAACCAAGCAGATCCACAGCAAGCCTTGACAAAGCATTGTGAGACAAAGAACCTCCAGAAATGCTATTGTGTTTATTTTGTGTTGGCCATCTACTCCTGAGCATGGGTCATGTCCTTAAGAGTGGTTTGTATATCCAGTAAGACTGTTGAGGAAAACCAAGTTTTCTTGTGAGCTGGTATCAACTGGAGATAGCTTCAGAGTTAGGCATGTGGGTTTGTGTCCATGTCCCCTCTCAGGGCTGAGACCCCATTTATCCCAGACATGTGAAGATTCTGTGCATGGTGCAAAGTCTCTGTGAGTTCGTATATGCTTCATTTCTGCTGTGCTTATAAGGCCTTCTTTCCTTGGTGTCCTCCAGCCCCTCTGAATCTTAAAACCATTTTGTCCCTTCTCCAGAATTCCTTGAGTTCTGATTGGAAGGATTTGATGGAGACATCCCTTTTAGGACTGAGCATTCCAGGGTCTATCACTTACTACACACTGTCTAATTAAGGGTCTCTGTACTCGTTCCAATCTACTGAAGGAAGAAACTTCTCTAATGATGGATAAAATGTACACAGAGCTATTAGTAGATAAGTGTTTTTAGGACACATTTTATACCTACATTCCTTTAGCATACCCGTAGTAGTTGGTTTTCAAGTAGGTCCCTGACTTACCTAGTCTCAGATTCTTGGCTATCTGAGTGGTGTCAGAGATGGGTTCCATCTCATGGAGCCTTAAATTCAATCAGATAGTGCTTCATTACTCCCATAAGACTTTTGCCACTATTGCACCAACACATCTTGCAGCTAGATCACCACTGTGAACATGAGTGTTTGTAACTGGGTTGGTGTTTACCTTTCTCCTTTATGCATGCAGCATCCTGTTCAATACCATGAGTACTAGCCAGCAGGGCTAAAGACTAGATAGGCACAAGCTTGCCTTCTTCATAGTCAATGAGATGAATACATGTAGTGTTTACCAATAGTGCCTTACCATCAGTTTATGGAGAGCAACTAATAGCTTTGGCAGTAGCGTAGGTTGTTTGGGGTTTGTCATGAATACCCTTTGGCCAACAATACAATTAGATGTAACCCATTCAGGATCAAGGTTACTCATTTTGTGACAAGGCATGACTAGTTGTGACTCTGTCTCCCTAGTTATTTGGTGAGTCCAGTTAGAGCACTTCCGTATATGCATATATTTTAGGAAGCACCTACTGTATTCAGTTTGCATATGGCCCCTCAAATAGCCCCTAGTTTTAGCTGTCCCTTCTCATATTCTCTCCCTCATATCTCCCTTCTATCCTCTTCCCCATTTGATCCTCTCATTCCAGACTTTACCACCCCCTCCCATCCATGTGTAATGATCTATTCTATTTCCCCTTCCTATGGAGATCCAACACACACACACACACACACACACACACACACACACACACACAGTCTCTTACTTTACACCTAACTTCTGTGCTTATGTGGATTGCAGCCTACTTATTGAAGACTTAACAGCTAAAGTTCACATATCAGTTAATACATATACTGTCTTTATTACTATAGCTTTATAGTAAAATTTGAGGTCAGGGATGGGGATACCTCCAGCAGTTCTTTCACTATACATGAGAGTTTTAACTATCTGGGGTATGCCTGTGTTTCCATGATAAGTTGATTATGGGCTTTTTAAGGTCTGTGAAGAATTGTGGTGGAATTTTGATGAGAATTTACTTTATTCTGGTTATTGCTTTTAGTAAGATTGCGAATTTCACTATGTTTATCTGGTTATTGCTTTTAGTAAGATTGCGAATTTCACTATGTTTATCCTATGTATCCATGAGCATAGGAAATCTTTCCATCTCCTGGTATCTTCTTCAATGTCTTAAAAGTTTTATTATGCAAGTCTTTCACTTGCTTGATTAGAATCACCCCAAGAAGTTTTTGAGGCTTTTGTCAAAGCTCTTGTTCCCCTGATTTGGAGAAATATTTCAATAGGACTTTTTCAAATATTAGTGTTATTTATCCTTCTTGCTATTCCCTCTTCTACCCTGCCCTCCATTTCTACCCTAATTTAATCCTTCTTGTTCCATTATTCCCCTTTAAGCCTTTATACTACTGTGTTCTTCGCCTTCCCCTTCCAAATTCTTTTAAACAATGAAATAATCAAGATATTTTAGATATAAGTTATTTCTTCTTTTAAAGGCATGCTATTATTTTGTAAAGATTTACATTTAGCACTTTCCTCAATCATGGCAAGTTTTATGAATCTTAATAAATAACACACCTTTTTAAAATGATAAGAATTTAAATTGTGATGACTTATTATAAACACATATGGAATTGTCATTTCTTATTTCAACTTTATGTATGTATATACAAATGTGTATGTACTTTAAACCATTTCATGGAAATGTATTTGTGGATGGGTAGAGATATACCTAAATAAATAAGAGCACCTGATATTCATACCTGACTGCCTGAGTTTGCAGTCCAACTCCCATGGGAAAATTCTGTATGTGGCCCTCTATTGCCTATGATCCAGCATTGGATTATTTGCTGATAAAAATATATAAAAAAGAGTTCTTTAATTAATTATAAATACAAAGTAATTGAGAGAAGCATTATAGAAAATATACATATATTTTTATTTTAAGTATTTTTATAGTCTTCAAATCCACTACATTTAACCATGTAACAAAGTTGTTACTCTCTTTTTAATACCTATTTTCCATTTATACTGCTTTCTCGGTGTATATATACATATATATGTGCATATATATATAGAGAGAGAAGATTTTCTGAGTTAAACTCCATGCCTTGTCTCTTTGATTTAATCAGAAAAATAATTGATAGACAAAATAATGCAATGAAACACTTACTTTTTTCAGAAGGGAAAATTGAAATAGAGAGTTTAGATTTCATAACAAAGAAAGGAAGCTGCTAAGCAGTCTATGGGAATTTAAACCAAGTCCAGTGTGATCCTAGAATGCCTGGTTTTAACCATCTGCTATTCTAATCCTGGAACTAGCGGTGCAGGAAGAGCCCCTAAGGTGATGCCACCATTTCATTTCCTGTGCTACACTGTATCTCTTGCCTAGTCCAAAGCAGAATAGAGTGTCAAGTATCAAATGAAGAGACAGTAGGAAATTAATTCACAAACAGCTATCTTTTTACACATACACACAATAGGCATACAATTTAATAACAGGTGCATATCAGCAATGTTATTTACATTGTGGGTAAACTTTATTTCTTATGCATTATTATTGTTATTACTTTAGTTCAGAGTTAGAGATGATACTGTTTTCTATGAATGGTAATGTGTTAGATGAATTTTTCAAAGGTTGGTGAGGGGCAGAGGATGAGTATTAACATTATCATTTTATTTAGAATGTTTGGTCTTCATATTGAGCTAGAAAAATCCAGAAGCATCTCTCTAACTTGTTCATCCCATTATAAAAAGCTAACTATGCTTTTCATATATGATATACAAAGAAGAAAAAAGGTTTTGAAAATCCAAATTTGTACTAAGAAATCTCTAAATTTTGACTTGATTTTCTGAAAAAAAAAATCCCCAAATTATTCTCATTCCTTTTTCTTCTAGATAAAGTGGCACTTATGAATATGTTTGCTTGTTATATAGACTTACAAAAAAAACTAACTTGCAATTGTAAATGATTGTATATGTGAAATCATGATATCCCCTTCATACAGGAATTCAATATAATGATAAATTTGACCTTTTTAATATTGCTTCAATAATACATGCATACACTTTGATCCATACTTTAGATGCATGTATTTCACAGTACCTGAGCAATGGGACTAAGAAGAAGCATTCACAAAGACAAATACTGTTTTATGTCTCCTTGAATTAGCACCAAATCCTTCTTCCCCTGTCCCTTAAATATTTATCAGTGTATGACTCCAATACCTAAATTGTAAATGCTCCTAAATGAGCTCAGCACCTTGACTGTTTTCTATGGAAAGCTTTACACAGAAGGAATTCAAGCAATTGCTCATGTAGGACATATTACAAATATTGCTAAATAACTTTAGATAGTCCTTACTAATGATAAATATTTCCCAATAGTTTGTAAACTACTTCCACAGAGGAAATTTTAGTTGTAATATTAACTTGGTGAGAAAAAACTAAGCAAAGATTTATAAAGGTACCCATGATGTAAAATCTTTAATGCTTCTAGCTTAAGTTCTGAGAGATAAAATCTGGTTTCTACTTTCCTTTAGTGAACTTTTCACCAGGAGATATGAAGTTTAAATGAACTATTTTATGTTATGCTAACACAGTACTGTTTCATAGTAGAAATCTGAATAAGTCGATATTTTGGCTGAATTGAGGTGTATGATCATTGCCTAACATGTTGCTACAGTTGTGGGTAAGGGACACACTGAGCCTCATGATTTATATTCATATTTAGAGGATGTATTGAACCTGCTTCCTGACTTAAATTGGTAACTTAATTTCTATTACTTTGAAAGACAGCTGTGTATGCCTGTGAAAGCCGAAGTTCAAGCAAGCTTTCACACCTGGAGGGGAACTCCATGGCAGATTCTTGGGTCCATAAGTCCGGTAGCATTAAGGAAACTGTTTACTAGCGTGCGCATGTTTCCATACAGTAAAAGTCTGCTTGGATAGGGTTACATTTCATGTGAGTGATTAAGAAAGGGTGATCAGAATGGAATGCTTTGATTTTCTTTTTCCCGTGGAAACTCTCTCGTGTAGTTTTACATTTACACCAAGATCATGCAAACGAATTATTCCAGTTCTAGGCAATGATTTTTTTCCTCCTTGTCTAATTATCAATATCCATTTCCTTTAAAGTCTCAGATATCCATCAGTGTGGAAGAGTGGGAAGACACCAAAGATGCCAAAGAGCCGGGGCACCACCGTGGCATTCACCGCAACTCAACCTCCAGCGACCAATCAGACCACCCCTTGCTGCGGAGGAAGAGCATGCAGTGGGCCCGAAGGCTGAGCAGAAAAGGCCCAAAGCACTCTGGTAAAACTGCAGAAAAAATAACCCAGCAGCGGCTGAACCTCTACAGGAGGTCCGAAAGACAGGAGCTTGCTGAACTTGTGAAAAATAGGATGAAACACCTGGGCCTTTCTATGGTGGGCTACGGTATGCTCCTTAAAACTCCTATACACGCGTGCATGTCAGTTTTTTGCTATTACTAATTACACAGTCAGCTCTAATGGAAGAGAGAACTGAATTTTTGTCTGAAAATGCATGTACATGCACCTGGATGAAAATTTCATCTTTTGTGGAACATTTAAATAACAAACATGTTGCTAAAAAATGTTCAGCAATTATTTAGATCACTAGGCAATGTTTGAACCTATTACGGTGATATCTCACTTTTAATTTAAAGAGAAATCTTGAGGTAGATTTAGTTTCCAATTTGGAGCTATAAAAACTTAGCCATGAAACTTCTGGATTTGCTTACACATGGCTGAGATTTATAAAGGTCTATCTGGCTGCAATTTTTCTCTCTCAAACACACACACACTCACACACACACACACACAAACATGACACAAACATCACATCCATATAATTTCTGGGGCTTGAGATAAAATGAATTTGAGGTATTGCAAATTACTAACTATAATAGCCATTGAAGAACTATAATGAAATTAGAAATTGTGTTTAATTTCTTACCCAAAGACTTCAAAAGCTTTATTTATTTTCTATTTTATTTTTGAGATTCTAATATAATTATGACATTTCTCCTTCACCTTTCCTTCCTTCAAACTATCTCATATACCCTTCCCTGCTTTCCTTCAAAATCATGGCCTCTTCTTCCATTAATTATTACTGCATTCATACATGTACATGCATGTGTGTGTTTGTGTGTGTGTGTTCCTAAATATAACCTGTTCAGTTTGTATTATGTCACTTGCATGTATATTATCTGGGCTGACCACTGGGCTCTCTACAGCCAATTGGTGTGCTTTTCCCTGGGGAAGACCATCTCTCCAGATCCCTGCTTTTCTCTGTTGCTCTTTGCCTAGGGCTGAGGCTTTGAAAGCTTTATTTTTGAAATAGAAATACTGTTAATTGACATTGTGCAAGCTTTCTAAATAATTTTTAGTTGCTATGTTAATCAATGATTCCATATACAAAGAGCTTAAAGTAATGCACCGATCACCTTAGAAATACTATTATTGTTATCCAAGATTTATTTTAGAAAAGTGGTTGGCAGCATTGTAACAAAGCCAGTAAACATGCTATAGAGACTGAGGAAATTCCACACAGTTCCACCCTTAGATAGAGAACTACTGGAGGCCAGTGACTACTAAGAGAGGCAGAATCCCTTGCCTTTAGGATAATTTCTCACATAGGTTGTTCAATACAAAGTTTATCCCTGGATACATGCACATCTGAACAAAACTAAATGGACTCAGTATGATGTTTGTGTATATGTGTGTATATGTATATAATATGTATGTATACATATGCATACATATAACAATAATAATTTTTTAAAGATCATGCATATTAGAGAGGTAATAGAGGAATTTGAGAGACAAAGGGACAGGAATGATATAGATTCAACCATCATGCATGAAATTCTCAAAAAATATAAAACTAATTAAAATAGTCAATTGGCCAATGATAAATGGGATGTTTTCATTGTTTATGTATACTTACATGTATACATGTGTGCACACATACTTGCACACATTCATATATATATATATATATATATATATATATATATATATATATATAAAATCCCCATTTTTATCTTTATTATACAGTTTTATATTGAGATAATGTTCATAAGACATTTTAACCAGTGAATTAGAATTTAAAAGGAGTTTTTTTTTTAACATGAAAAGTAAAATATATTTACTGAGTGGTTTCATACTGAAACTGTGTGCATTTTCTCATAATTCTTTCAAAGTGATCATACTAGTATCTTGTTTAAATTTTATGGTTTTCCTCTCAGAGATGGATTACCCAGATCAAAGATTTGCATTTGAATTTTCTCCAGTCAGAGTTCCTTATGTAATTGACATTTGTAATTATATTTCTCTTAATTGTGGTGAATACTGATCTGCGTCCAGTAATTTTAATAAAAATGCATTTAATATGTTACATTGGGAAGTAAATGAAAAGCTCAGAATGTTCTTCCAGAAATTTACTAATGGCAACTTGCCAGTTTGATGACATCTGAGATGATTCGATTTCTAATAGATTAATTTTCTATTTTTACCTTTTAGGTAGTGCTAAATTACTTGTCTTTTAATGAGAAGATATGACAAATATTTTTTCATCTGAATTTCAACTGTCCCAGAATGTTATAATCCCATTCATGCATAAGAAGGACTGTATATCACAGTCTTGATTATTAGGAATATGAAACTGTATGAGCCAACTGTATGGGCATCACCCAAGAAAGCATCAGGGATTTAGAAGAAAATCTTTCTCAAAACTTTCTCATATTCTATCTTTATGTAAATTAGTTGATTTTATGATCATGATAATTCTTATAGAACAGAAGGTATTCTATCCTTCTATGGACACAGTTCTCTCAGGGGCACCAAGGACAGACTTCTAGACTTGCAGCATTGTATGTTTTTACACCAGGGGAGACCACATAGGTGGGGGCGGGTAGGAAAGAGGGAGAAAGGAGTGCCACCTGGCTAACTCAGGGTCAATTTCTCTGTGTCCTGAACCCAAAGTGAATGGTGTCCTCAGCGATAGGGTCTTATCACGTGATTATGATGGACAACCAAAGCAATGCCAGTAGCCTATATTGTCTGTATTGGGTGACTCTGGGACCTCTTTGACCAATCACACTTAGGGAATTAATACATGCCTGTCTGTGAGATTTTCATTTAATAACTCCTGTGTCTTCTGAAAGCAGCATTGTTCACTAATGTGGAGTTAAAAAAATAAAATTGGAAGGCTAAAGAGATGGCTCAGTGCCTAAGAGCATTGACTGCTCTTCCAGAGGCCCAAGTTCAATTCCCGGCACCCACATGGTAGCTCACAACTGTCTGTAACTCTAGTTCTAGGGATCCAGCCCTCTCACACAGACATACATTCAGGCAAAACAACAAAGCAAAGAGAAAATTAAAAGATCAATAAATCATTTTAATGCATTTTCCAGGTTGCAGTTGTGCATGTCTTTGATCCAAGCACTCCAGAGGCAAAGGCAGGCAGATCTTTGTGAGTTCCAGGACAGCCAAAGCTACACAGAGAAACCCTGTCTCAAAAAACCAAAAAAATAAAGTTTGTAATTGGCTTATGAAGCAGTGGTATTCCATTAAGCTTCCTCATATATCCTTAAACTTTATTGACTCACCATCTACACTTAATTCCCAGTTTCTTGATTGCTCGAAATTTTGAGGAATTAAAAAAAAAAGTATTGGTCACTTGTAATTTTCTGTAACATTTTGCATCTCATACATCTATAACACTACTCCTGACAGTTGCTGTGAAATTGTGTCTACTGGAAATGTCAGTTATAAATTCTCACAAACGTGTTTGCTTAAATGACACCAGTAGATACACTAATACAGATGAGGGAAAGCTCATGGGGCCTCAACCCTACACAAAGAACTATAAGCAACTAAGGAATGATAGAGGAGGAGAAATAGTCTTCCCCAGGGAAGAGCACTGCAATTGGTTATCCAAATGGTCAGGTCTGAAATTATATATATACAAGTTACATAAAATAGACTGAACATGTTGTATTTATGTATTTAAGGACACACACATGCCCATTTCAGAAAAACAAAGAAAATGAGTCAATGGATTTGAAAAAGAAGAAAGGGTATTTGGAAGGGTTTGGAGGGAGAAAGGAAAGGGGAAAAATGGTATAATTATATGATAGTCTCAACAATTAAAAAAAGAAATTTAAAAATACTTATTTATCATTTGCATGTTTTGAAAATTGTCTTTTCAACTCCTTACTCAATATGTTGGTAGTATTTTGCAGTTCTTTGTACGTTTTTGCTAATAGCTCCTTGTCTGAGGTACAGGACAAAGATTTTCTCTCATCTGTGAGCTGTGTGTTACCCCTGCCCTTAGTGCCCTTGGCTGTGTCAAGGATTTCATGCAGTCTGTTCACCGATTTCCTACCCCCAATGAAGCCCTGTTAGGAAGCTCTTTTGCACACTTCAATCCCGAAGTGGATCCCCTCCGCTTTGCTCCAGAAGTTCCAACATTTCATGTTTTAAATGGAAGTGTTTGGTCCCTTTTGAACTGAGCTTTATGTAGGAAGAAAGACATGAATCTAAATTCACTGTTCTGAGGGTGCATATCTCATTTTGTCAGCACCATTTGCTGAGTCGCCTGATTTTTCCACTGTGTGTGCAACAATTTCAAGAGCAGTAATTTTAACTATATGGTATTTTTTCAGTTACCTAAGGTCAGAGTTTAGCTGTCTGGACACAGTATATTCACAGAAGATTCTTAGTACATTTCTGATGCTAGGAAATAGAATCTTAATTCTCTGATTCATACAAACAGATATAAAGCAAATCCATTTTATTAGTAAGTATTGTATTCTGTTATTGGCACAACCATATATATGCATGTCTACCAGGGTTAATAATTATTTTAAGCTCTTAAAAATCCATCAAACCTGCTATATTCACCTTTATAGAATTGAGAAATAAACAAAATACAACCTCAGAGAATGACTAGTTGAGATTAAAACAGTAGTGTATGACCAATAAAACAAATGGTAAATATTGCTTTGAAGTGTGTCTACAATAGACTTAAAAACATGCTTATTAATTCTCAAATGCAAAATCACAAAGAGAAAGAGGTAACTGTAGGCCTTCAGACAACATGTGACAGACAAGCTGTGGTCCAACTGAGCTCTATTGCAAGGCAGACTTGAAAGAACAGTTTTGAACTCAACAACCACTTTTAACCTAAATCAAAAGGATGGCATTCCTCTTCCACGAGGACTAGACATTGAAGAGTAAAGAAAGAAACTGGAATTGCTGCTCCCAACTGTGACCTCATCCATGCCTTGATTTAAAACTTGTGAAATCACTGAGTATATTATCAACATGTTTGATATCCTTCTTAGAGCCAGTTACACAATAAATGCAATCAGTTTGATGTGTTAAAATAGGCTAACAGGGCAAACCAAAGTACTGACAAAATAATTGCATCTACCATTAGAAAAGCTCATAATTATCTAGAAAGCATTGGACAAACAAATGAGATCACCACTGCCCCTTGGCTTGTATATAAAAGCAATATGAGAGTTCTCTGTTAATCGTCAGAGTGCAGCTGTATATCTCCACTGAGCAAGTGGTGGTCTGGTAAGATTAGCTTCTTCATATCGCAGCTCAGCAACATTGTGGTTTATTTTAGAAACTGAGTTGCTCACACCCAAATGGTATGGAGATCTTTCTAGTGTACCTATTGCCTCTTAGAGTGTTTGTTAATTATGGTTTAGGGTCCAGAGCACACCATCAATTTGAGTTCCTTTGAAAAGAAGTTATTATAATTCACACAAAAAGAATTTTTTCAGAGAAGAGCATATGAATCAAACTTATTTTTCATAGAGATATATGATCTTGATAAACTCATGTCAGTATAATATGATTTATGTTTGATTTGTAACTATTTTTGGAGTATCATTTTTATAATAAATTGGGATTTCAAACTCCAGCCTGTTGATTTAGCCATACATCCCTCATTATGATTCCCAGACTTAGCAAATAAACATACTGGATTCCCAGCTGCATTTGACTTTCAAATAATTTTTCAGGGTTTCCCAGATTATTTCAGTGTTCCACATGCAATCTTTAGGCCATACTTGTGCTAAGCAGTTTGTTTGTTAGATGTTAGCTGTGGTTTACACATCCTTGGGCATTCTTTGTTTATTTCCTGGCAATCCTGACATTTTTAGTGGTAAACTTTTGATAGGCTCACCTATTCTGTAATTTGTCTGTCCTGTGAGATACTAACTTTGTTACAGGCATTAAAGTTGACTTGCAAATCAATTGAACTAAAGCAGAATATATTATGACATTAGGAGGGCATTTTTTTCCTACTGAAATGAATGTAATAAATAACATTATTTTGTGAGAATAGCATTTCAGTACAGCAAATTGTTTATTAGGTTCAGCTATGTTGGCCTGACATGAACTTTAATGAAATATTTAGATATTGAGGAACTTCCTCTGGTAAGAAGCAATTTTAACTTTTCTTTAAACTTAATAATACAGTATTGCCTTCAAGAACTATGCTTAATGCCGGGCGGTGGTGGCACATGCCTTTAATCCCAGCACTTGGGAGGCAGAGGCAGGCAGATCTCTGTGAGTTCAAGGCCAGTCCGGGCTACCAAGTGAGTTCCAGGAAAGGCACAAAACTACACAGAGAAACCCTGTCTCAAAAAAAAAAAAAAAAAAAAAAAAAAACTCTGCTTATTTACAAGCGCAGTGTCTGAAAAACACTAAAACTTCATGCCGTTTGTTGTGGTTTCAAATATAACAACAGACTTTATCCTTGGAAAGAAGAGTAGTCATTGAAGTACATGTCCACGTGCTTTGTCTTCGCAACTTAGAATGCTCTTAGAATGCAAAATATCAAGACCTACAAAGTTTTTCACATTTTAAAAATTGTGATTTTTAAATTGTGATTATTTTTATGCTGTTTTGTATCGGTGAGTTTCTGATTGCTATATGTGATACTCGAAGTTGGGTACTTTTAAAGGAATGAACTTTATTAAGTCATATTACTGGAGGTAAGGATCCTAATACAGGTTCAGTTACGGTGTTTTGTGGTGGCCCCTTGTCAGTATCACTTCAGATCAGGTGTGAAGATAAAATAGAAACTTACAGAGTGAGGTATAAAGCCAACTTATGTAGGGCAGAGATTGAAGACTTGCTCTTTTGAAACAACTTGATCTTTTAAGAACTAACTCAGGACATAGCCCAGTGCTCTGAGGACCTTAACTTCAATGTCCTCACGGTACCAGCACTTCCCAACATGGCCGATGAGAAGAAAAGTATTTGCCAGTGTAAGTCTCCTTGAAAAGTAAGGTTAAATTCTTTTACAAAGGATTATTTGTATTTTTAAAGAAGAAACAAATTGTGCCATGAAGACATGCATATGAAAACTGTGCATAGTTTAACATGATTCTCTAATACCTTCTAAATACATATGAATAGATTATTTTTCAGGAGTTTCCTGTATCAATGTTCTCTGTGATGACAACGTTTGCTTCTAATTATCTTTAATTATTACAAAGGGAAATGAATCAAGTAAATATCTCATAACCATTTCTTTAGTAGAAAAACTTTTTAATTGTAATGACTTTCAGGAGAGAACGTAACTATGGTTACACTGAACAGAATTAGATACTTTATTTTTATCATCTACTGAAACAAAAAGTAGGTACTTTGAAGATATTTCAGATGACAGAAATGTAGGAACCAAACTTCCATCCATTAAAAACAAAACAGAACCAAAAGCAACTACATCAAGTCAATGTTAAATCATTGACAACTACATGATTTAAACACGAGTACAGAGATTTCTGTAATTTTGTGTGAACCATAACAGACAACATTTGTTTATCTTGCAGATGAAATGAATGATCATCAAAGCACACTGTCCTACATCCTGATCAATCCATCTCCAGATACCAGGCTTGAGCTGAATGATGTTGTGTAAGTTGACTTCATATAGCAGATTAGGGATATATACATTACTAATCTACCTTCTATTTTATTTACCATTATAGTCTCTTATTTGTTTGTGTGATGAGCATGCTTGGGAAAAGCTATTTTTGGCAAGTATATGCATCCCTCTGGTTCTCCATGTAGTACTTTAAAATGTAGAATTGTTGAAAAGAAGGCTTGTTAAGTGAGGAAATAGCAGCAGACATTCTCTATTCTGTGGGCAAATACACACTTTCAAAGCAAGAGAAAATCTTACTCTATGGAGAGCAGGTCAAAGAAAAAGTGAAGTAACCAATGTATATGGATCTAAAGATCTTCAAATATCCATAAGCAAAATTAAAATACCGTGGAATATGTTAGGAAAGGGCTAGAAAGAAGAACCACATTCACTAAAATGGTTCTCACCCTTCCTAATGCTGCAACCCTTTAATACAGTTCCTCATGTTGTGGTGACCCCCCAACCATAAAATTTATTTTATTGCTACTTCATAACTGTAATTTTGCTACTGTTATGAATCATAATGTAAATATCTTATATGCGACCCCCCAAAGGGGTTACAATCCACAGGTTGAGAACTACTGCCCTAAAAGGATGGAGTGTATGTGTACAATAGTAATGACATTATCCTAAAAATGAGATACAGAAGTTAATGTGACAGTTTCCTTTACTTCTACGTGCTTATACTTAATTATAGTTGATTTAAAATTATAGTTGATCACAAGAAAATGGAAAGAATTCACAATGACTTATGCCATATAAGGAATTTAATCTTTGATTACATTAGGTGGTGCTTCATTAATTTCAAGAAGAAAGATATTACTTTGAAGTGGAATTAATACCAAAAATGGTGGGAGATATCACCTACCTTTTGAAATTTAAATAGGATTTGTTTTGTTGAATGTGGTGGAGGGCGCATTCCAGAACTGGAATAATGATAAAAGAAAATGTTCTGCATAGGGAAGACATGAAGTATTTTAGGAAACAGTGGGTCAATATAACAATGGAAATCAAATTAGATTTGACTCTGAGAAGGGACTTAGGTAACAAAGTAAAAGGTTCAAATATGACTTTATTATAGGTTGCCTATCCACACCTGAGAAAGAAAGTGTCAATAGTTTAGAAATGAAACTTTTACAGTTGATAGTGTGAGCATAGAAAAGAAATTCTTATGAAAATCTGCTCTTCAGGTCATGATTGGTCTTATTCTGGGTCTGCTTGGAGACTCAAAGATGGTGGTTACCATTCAGTTACCATCCACTGTGGCTGGGAAATAGAAGAGGCAGGAGCTTGAATAACTTGTCATTGCCTACGGATTGAGCAGCACAAAGCGAGGAATGCTTGTGTTCACCCCACTTTTTCCTTTTTATATGTTTAGGATTCTATCACAGGGAATAGATCTTCCAACCTCAGTAGACCTAGTCAACATAATCCCCAGTAGAAAAGCCCAGATACCATCTGTCAGTTGATTGTAGATCTATCTGGTTGACAATTGAAATTGACATTCACAGAATGTAATTGACTTGTTATGTCTTTGACATTTATCATTTGTGTTGAGACTATCCAAATTCTCTTCCTCTAAGTATTTTGAAGTATACAATGAATTGCTACTTTACTATGCCATAACATTTTAAAAGTTACTTCTATCCAACTGTATTCATTTACCATATTTTAAAAGCTCTTATATCCACTGTATTCATTTACCAATTAACCATTTTTCCTTGTACCCCATTCTCCACACTTCCTACTGATCTAATAGCTAACACTCTACTCTTTATATCTCAGAAATTAACATTTTTGTGTAAACATATAAATGAGAACACATGGGGCTTATCTTTCTATGTCTAAATCCTTTTACATTGTTCTCTAGTTTCATCCACATGGCTTCAAAGAATATAACATTATTAGATGGAAGCCTTTGTTATTAGTAATATTTCAACAAACATGAAAGTGTGGGTAGTTCTGATCAGATAAGAGAAATATTGTTGTATGATATTCGATCACACTGTGAACCCCGAGTTTGCATTTAAGTTAATTAAGTAAAATCAACCTTTGCTCAGGAGGCAGAGCTACCAATTACCTGACAGAAAGTAATCAAAGAGAGTCAGAGGGAGTCTGGAAGATGGATAGAGAGATGCACAGGAAGTAGTAGGAAGGGACTTTGAGAGTGGAGGTCTTTCTGTGATGCCTGCAAAGAGGGAGGCTCAGCTTGTTGCTCCTAAATGGCTCTGAGCTAGCAGGTTTCCTTCCCAGCCTTTGACTCCTGAGTCTTTTTGACAAATAGAATGAGAGAGATTTACTTAAAAACTATATTTGGTGTCAAGAACAGAAAGCAGAACAAACAGAACATAAAAGTTCCACATGCCATTACCAGAGAATCAGTGCCACTACCAGAGAAGTGGGCCGGTAACTGCAGAACCACAGTTACTGCCAGAAACAGCAGTAATTTTTACTGCTTTTACACTTGTTTTGTCTTCTAAAGTACAGTCTCTCTTGGGGAAGTTTCTATATGTTGAGAAGAATGTATATTCAGCAGTTGCTGGAGTAAATGTCCTGTAAATGTCAGTTAGCTCAATTTAATTCATGGTATAATGATAAGTCTTATTGAGTTATTTACTTAATTTTCTTTATATACCTAGTAGTAGATTGCTAGATCACATTGCTTTGCTTTCTAGTTCTATAAAATAATTTCTGTATTGTTTTAATTATGGCTAAACTATTTAAAATTGCATCAATAGTAAATGAATATTTCTCTTTTTCTACATCTCCAGCAATATTTGATCTCTGATCTTTTGTATAATAGCCATTCTAAAAGATGTGAGACAATAATCACTTGGTTTTGATTTGTATTCATCTAATGATTGAATGGTGTTATAATTTTTTTGTTCTTTTCAGTAATTTCTTTTTTTTTTTTTTTTTTTTTGGTTTTTCGAGACAGGGTTTCTCTGCATAGCTTTTGCGCCTTTCCTGGAACTCACTTTGTAGACCAGGCTGGCCTTGAACTCACAGAGATCCGCCTGGCTCTGCCTCCCGAGTGCTGGGATTAAAGGCGTGCGCCACCACCGCCCGGCTCTTTTCAGTAATTTCTATGAGAACTGTTCTTTCAGGTCATTTGTGGACTTTTAATTGCATTAATACTTTGGGGATTTTGCTGTTGTTAAATTGGTTGAACTCCCCATGTATTCTAGATATCATATCACTTATTGAATGAATCTTTCAGAAACTGTCTCCCACTTTGTGGTTTGCACTTTGTTGATCATTCTTTGGCTGGCCAAGCTTTTGGCCTTGGTATAATGCCATTTGCCAACTTTTCTTTTTCTTGTTGTGTGTTTTGGGTTCTGTTATCCTGTAAGAATCAATTTCATTATGCTGTATGTCTTTGTAGTATAATAGAAGACACATTTAAATAATTTTACTGGAATAAAATAAGCATACAATTTATACCTTTAACTATAGAAGTTACCATCTTTAAGTATTTCCCATGGCAATGGAGAAATAGTCTTGATTCAAGTTTGGAACATTTCATCCCTCGCTAAAGAAGTCCTGCGTCACAGATGGGTTAAGCCATCCATCTCCATCGTCTATCTCCCTACCCTTACTTTTGTGCTTACTCATTAGCCTGCATTCTATCATTACAGGTTTTCTTTTACTAGTAAATTTGCAAGTAAATAATATCACAGAGTATTTATCCTTTTGTTATTTTATTTTTCTTTGAGAAAAATATAATAAAGGATCAATCATGTGGCAGTACCATAATGTTTTAATTTCAAAATATTATTTAATGCAGATAGGCCCCATTTTATTGTTGCATCATTGTTCTTTAACATTGGTTTCTGATTTTTGACTCTTGGGATACGGTATTATGACCTTTTAATAGATGCATGTTTTCACTTCTCTTAAGGATATACTTGCCAGTAAAATTGATGGGTACATGGTGATATTATCTTTATCATTTTGAGGATAAACTAAACTGTTCAATAAACCTGTTGCATAAGATTTCCTCTCTAGTAGATAGTGTAACAACATCTTAGTCAACATTTGTTGTTTTGGTCTGTAATAGCCTTCTATAATATTTTTAAATAATTTTATATCATTCTTCAAAATTTAAAATACAATGAATAGTCATCATATCCTTCCTACTACCACCCTCCAACTCCTCTTAGAACCATCCAACCTGAATCTTTTCTGCCTTTGTGTTCTTTTTTTTTTTTTTTTTTTTTTTTGCAATACAGTTCAGTTCTACATATCAGCCACGGATTCCCTTGTTCTCCCCACTCCCGCCTCCCTCACCTTCCCCCCAGCCCACCCCCTATTCCCACCTCCTCCAGGGCAAAGCCTCCCCCGCAGACTGAGATCAACCTGGTAGACTCAGTCCAGGTAGGTCCAGTCCCCTCCTCCCAGGCCGAGCCAAGCGACCCTGCATAGGCCCGAGGTTTCAAACAGCCAACTCATGCAATGAGCACAGGACCCGGTCCCACTGCCTGGATGCCTCCCAAACAGATCAAGCCAATCAACTGTCTCATCCATTCAGAGGGCCTGATCCAGTTGGGGACCCCTCAGCCATTGGTTCATAGTTCATGTGTTTCCATTCATTTGGCTATTTGTCCCTGTGCTTTATCCAACCTTGGGAGCGATCAGGAATACAGGGAACATACCTAAACATAATAAAGGCAATTTCCAGCAAGCCAACAGCCAACATCAAATTAAATGGAGAGAAACTCAAAGCAATCCCACTAAAATCAGGAACGAGGCAAGGCTGTCCACTCTCCCCATACTTATTCAATATAGTACTTGAAGTTCTAGCCAGAGCAATAAGACAACATAAGGAGATTAAGGGGATACAAATTGGAAAGGAAGAAGTCGAGCTTTCCCTATTTGCAGATGACATGATAGTATACTTGAGTGACCCCAAAGATTCCACCAAGGAACTGATACAGCTTATAAACACCTTCAGCAACATAGCAGGATACAAGATCAACTCAAAAAAATCAGTAGCCCTCCTATATACAATGGACAAAGAAGCTGAGAAGGAAATCAGAGATACATCACCCTTTACAATAGCCACAAATGACATAAAATACCTTGGGGTAACACTAACCAAACAAGTGTTCTCTTTTATTATTACACTTTTAGCTCCAAGTCTAATTAGAGTTTAGTATATGCATATGGTTGTGGGACCATCCAGTAGTACGTACCATCCAGTAGTCCATAGACAACGTACTACTGGCTGCGTTCCCAAAGACAAGTGGCTCTCAGTAGCCCAGCAGCTATCAACTGCCAATAGTTCTTCAGCTATTGGTGAGGTCTCTGGGCTGTGACATAACTCCCTTGACTTCTGCCTGCTGAAAAAAACAGAAACTCTTTGACCGTGGTCAACAGCAACAAAACTATGTGGATATAAACATAAATATTTAGAAGGCAGTTTCAAAACATGACCATTTTGTGTGAAACATTATATCACTCAGTTCTCACCTAACACCGAAAATCTCCCCAATATTTGACCAGCTTTATTTTTTTTTTACTTATTTATTTATTTAGGTTTTTTCAAGACAGGGTTTCTCTGTGTAGCCTTTGGCTGTCCTGGAACTCACTCTGTAGACCAGGATGGCCTCGAACTCATAGAAATCCACCTGCCTCTGCCTCCCAAGTGCCACTTTTGTACCAGGAGCACAGCTTGCCTGGTACGCTGGTGTTGTAGCATATGGGGTCCAAAACTGGGTATGTTAAAGCAAAGTGTATGGTATCTTCAGTAACAGTCTTTCTATCTAGTTAAGCTGAGCAACAATAATGCTCCCAAAAGAGCATAATGAAACAAAAACTTTAGAGCCAGGCATGAATTACTTTTCTAGAAGTTATTGAAGAAGGAGGCCTCAGTGGTGGTCAAAACAGCAAAAGCTATTGCCATTTCCCTTGGATGCTAATTCTAAATATTTGTCAAGACTGGTGTCCTAAAAGGCTTCCTCTGTTTTCTGCTACTAGAGTTATAGTTGAGTTTACAGATAAATTCTTCACCTGTTTGGAAATGATTGTTGTGTATGGTTAAAAAAAATAGGGATATAATTTTGAGGTTTTGTTCAGTTTTCACAAAACCATTTGTTGAGGAGTTTATCCTATCTCCTCTTCAATTTCTTGATCCTTTGTTGCAAATTCAGCCAACTGAATGCTGACTAAATACATGTGCTTGTCTATACGCCAGTACCATCCTGTGCCGGTTACTCTACAGCGCTGTAGTATAGTTTACTATACAAGACGTAAGCCTTGTAATTGTTCTACTTTTTCTCATTTTGCTTAGGATTACATTATTACCTTGGGTCTCACTGAAATGTCTAAAATCCATAAGGGTATGTGATGCTAAAGTTTAAAAGACTAACCTGTTCTATACAGAGATGTGTATAGAGAGAAAAAACAGTCGATGTCAAACTGTGGGGTAGTGTTCAGTTTTAGGGTAAGATAAAAAAAATTTCACAAAAAGTTACTAGAAAAACATAATAGAAAGAATACCATTATCCCTATCTCAAACTTGGAAAAGATTCCTAAGTTAAACCTAACATCAAATACAGTGTATTTTACTGTAAGAAAATAGGAGATTTTGTAATCAAGTTAGCATAATTTTAAGCTATTAGAGTTCCCACAGTCCTGTCAGAGCTTATAGCTAATGATGTTGAATTTATAGAGGACAGAAATCTGAGGAAGAACATTATAACACACGTGGCTCTGTCTTTAAGACATCATTTGGATTACCACTGTAAGAAAATTTAGTAACTCTTCTCTATCATCCGTACTTGCGCATCTTTTTTCCTAGAAACCCATTTTTTAAAGAACAAATTTTAGAAATTTCTAATCTACCTCATATCTTAACTTGAATATTCTTTTCTAAATAATCATAACTGACTGTTCTGTTGGTTTTCTTAGTTAGGCTTACTTTATTTGTATTTTATAATGAATTTTAAGTTTCTTATGACTGCCACAACAGTTGTGCATGGTTGCCTGTTCAACATTGATATGTTAATCTCTTGAGTGTATGAACATGTTTTTCCATCATATATATGTATATATACATATATATATGTATACATATACATATATATGTGTTTATTATTTCAAATGAATTATGAAACTTTCTAACCTAGAGCCACATTTATTTACAATGCATACAGTAAATCAAGCATGCTTGCAAGAAATTTCCTGCTCTTTGAACACTTTTATTTTTATTGAATTTAAGCAAAAACATCAATTTAAGTGCCATGAAAATATGGTCCTAACATTTTTGTGATTGTATTTGTGGCCTTGACAGAAGACTTATCAGAACTCAAGCTATGGCACATTATCATACTTATTACAACACATAGCAGATCAAAGGACAGCCAAAGGAATGTGCTCTTGTCAAACTCTGGCTTGTAGTGATAATATTGTGGAAAACAGTGTTTGACACAATATCAATGGATAATGAATTATACTTGTACTTTTTGTGTTTTTTTTTCTAAAATTTCACTTCTAGAAGTTCATTCCAAATGAAAGAGCAACATTAATTTGACTCTGAAACAATAAATCACTAGATGAAATGTCGTTAAACGGCTTAATGTGTGCTATTAGTTTTCTTCATTGATCTACAATGCTTTTGAAATTTCAAGTAATTAGAAAGCAGTGTGCATAGACAGTGAAATTCTGTTAATAGATCCAAGGACACCAATTTAAGCTTTTATTTGATTGAAAAAACTGGACTGAGGGGCTTTTGGTTATCGTTCATCATACTTATTAAGGGCTGTACTATATGAATATTTTTCCATTCAGGTTTCAGGAAGAAAAGTACAATCATTGTTAGGTACTCATTTTTAAATTAGTTTCTCAATTCTTTTTTTTTTCACTTCCTTCTAAAATTATTATAGTTATATGTAATTCCACTTTCATTTTTACCTGGAACATGACTATCCCAGAAAGCCATTAGTTAATAGTTTTCATTATCTCTGTGCTGTCTGTCTTTATGGCTTTACCTACCACTACTTCCTGGTCTAACCACGTGTTTAGTCAAACTCCTTTGTTAAAATATACCAGGAACAGTCTTTCCTCTGTGCCTGTCCCTCCCTATGCAAGTTTGGCATAGTCTTCCTGCTTTTGATTTCTCAAGTCTATTTTTTAAAAAGATTAAACCCAAATCCCTTAATAGAGTATTACCCTGTTCTCTTCTGTTTAGGGGCTATTTAGAATTTCCTTCTCTTCTTTACATATGCTCCCTGAACTGGTAGCATGTAATAATGTAATAATGCCACATACAACTTCACAGCATGAAGAATCTCCTCCCCCAGACAAATCCAAATATTAATGGAACATTTGAGTTTGTCAAATGAACATTTTCTTATTTACTCCTAGAACTTATTAAGAATGATTTTCTAAGAATCACATGGTGGCTCTTGCATGTAACCTCAAAAGTTTCAGAAAGAGTCAAGAATATCCCCACAATTTCGAAACTAGCCTGGCCTACATAGAGAGTTCCAGGCCAGTTAGGACTAGATTATGAGACCAAACGACATCAACAAACAAACAAAAGGAATAAGTAAAGACATATAAATTGGCTTTTATGCTTCAGTATTATTATCTTAAATACCAGATCTTAGACCAGATGAACAATTTTCTAGATAATCCAAATGTTATCTAGGCATAATATTTCCATAACAAGAATTAACTGTGTAAATTAGAAATGCTTTTCAAATCACTTACAACAAATTCTTAATTGTATGAATCATAAAAATAAGTGCATGAGTAATAAGTAGTGACCTAATGATGGTTATGATGTAGATCTCAATAGAAAGTAGCCAGTGTTTATGGTAGAAATTAGAATGGATAAATAAATTATGGAGCTTTGACCAATTGAAGCATCATAATTGGAAAGAGCAAAATACTTTATTCACTAGCATTTATCATCTAATCATATCAGGCTAATTACAGTGAGTCTTTCTGTTGGTTGTGTATAAAGTAACAGCTTAGATAATTTACACACAGAACATATAATAAGTGAATAGTTCAGGTGACACTTTGAATTAAGGTTACCTTGGTTTACTAATACAGCTTCCTGCTTTGTTTTCCTCTGGTAGATACTTGATTCGACCAGACCCACTGTCCTACCTGCCAAACAGTGAACCCAGTAGGAAAAACAGCATCTGCAATGCCACTGTTCAAGACTCTCGGGAGGAAACTCAACTCTGATGGACAGAAAATAAGAGACCTTATTTTCCCTACGGGGACCTTGCTTGAAATCACTAAAATGTTGTAGATGGTCCTAAGAAACGGACTGGAAGGTACTCAATTTCTCACTTTTCTTCTATTTAAAAACAAAATCTATTCTCTCAGAAGTACAGATAATTTTGAAACTTCATGTGGTATTTATTGACATTTCCCTGGTTAGTATTTAAATTTCATCACTGGGAGATTCTGAAAAATGAATATAAAATACAGAAGTTGAAATCCAATATTTAACTGTTCAAGAATAATCAGAAGTGTATGCATCCTATTTTAAAACATTACTAAGACTGTATGAAAACAAAGAAATCCACCTATATTCAGTGCATCACAAGGGCACTGAAGCCTGATTTTATCCTTATAATTAAATATATCATTATATTGCTTAAATTTGCTGTTTCTAAAATTGAGCCCACTAAGAATGTATGCTTATCTCTATGTAGAGATTAACCACTAACTTCTGTGGCTGACTTCTGTCTAGGAATCATAGTTTTCTTCAGAATAGATCTTTAGAGTCATTTATGTCTGTTTTTCCATATATTATTGTGTTCATTTTAGAATCCAAGATATCCATAGCATGTTTATTATTCAGAAGAAACTAAAATACAAAGAAATATTAATCACCTGGGCTTTTTGGGACTTCATATCTAATGCACATTTTATGCCAAGAAAAGTTTACTTAAGAGAAAATATTTTTGTTCTCCTAAAAAAGTACCTAATATAGAGAAAACAATACATATCTTTTCAGCTAATATGAATGTGAAAATTGGAATAACACCTGTATATATCAGATGAGCAGTGATGACTTCCATTACTGTTGGCTTTAATATATTTCATTTAGCTATATAGTAAATTTCACTAGGAAAATGGGTCAAAGTTTAAAATAAGAGTATTTATACATTTTATGGACCACAGGAACACTTTAAAACCTTTAGCATTCTCCAAATGTCTTTGATATTAAATACTCACACTTAAAATCTGATTAATATGAAAATAATCAAACATATCTATACCTTAGCATTATAAAGAAAATATCATTAACATAGATATTTCTTGTATTTTAAATTTAATATGAATTATTCAGAATTTGACAGATATATTTAATATAAATAATACTCGTCTTTATTCTCTATTTTTTCTCTTCATAAATACAACAAAACTCACAAGAGAATGAATACATACACAGTTTGCCATATCAAACAGACTAATAAAGTGTTCCCATGAGAGACATATTGGTACTTTTCAAAAATAAAAATTCTGATTTTTTATCTCTTTCTTTATTATGAGCATGACACTTGCAACCTAAAATAGTCCATGTAAGAAATGGAATATTTTCTCCTTTCTTATCATCATAAAACAGATCATAGGAAAGGAAAATAAATTCTTTTAAAATATGAAGCCTAACATCCTCCCAATAATCATACAGAAAAATAGAAGCATAAAATGTGAAATCAAATCTTCTAGCCATTTTACAATTTTACTGGAGAATATAGAATTTTTTTTTATTACCAGTACTTTATATTACCTATAATTTAGAATGAGAAAAATATGAAGCATTCCCAAAAAACAGAGATGCTCTCTAGTTTTCAGAGAAGTTTGGTTAAAGCAAGTTACTTCAAATTGAGAGCATGCCTTAAAATGTCAACATTGTATGCAAATGTGTGTATTATAAATGTGAAATACATATGAAAAACACCCACATGATGTTAAAATTGAAAGCAGAATTGAGTTAAGGTATGCAATAGAAAAAACATTGAATATACTGACTTATTTTACATTTGGATATCAGTAGTCAAGTAAGACCTTTCTTTAGATTAACATTTTTTATTCCATTACAGTTCTTTTAGGAATAAACGTCAGATTTTAAAAGTCTTGTATTTCCCAATGAGGTCTGAAGTTTAGTATTTTTGCATTATGACAGTTGCTAAGACAGGGATTTTAAGCTAGGATATGACTATATTTCCTATAAAACTAAAAATTTTGTTTCATAAATTTTAAAGTAATTATTTTTTTGATTATGAATATTAGTCCAAATTTAATATTTGACAGAATTAATATTGCTTGCTATAACAATGATTGTTTCTAGTCTTTCCAATTATTTGAAGAATAAATGATGCTTATTAAAGGACTTTCAACCAACTGTTGCTTTTTTTAAATAATGACACTTGCACATGAAGATTAAAACATGAAGTAATCATGCTCTTAGCCCTTTGAGAACTGGTTTGGTTTATTGTCTATGTGCCATTTTGCTACCAGTTTCATTGAATTGCTTTAAAAATAGATAATAATAAAATTATTTCTGATGATGATGAAAATTCCTTAGTTTTTTTTTATGGCAGAACTTTGTTTTGACAAATTATATTTGAAACTGTTCAATTATCTTGTCATTTTTATATATCAAACCCCAAATAAATGTGAAAGTTGCTGATTGGAAAAAATGAAAAATACTGTTGGATTACTTCTTCACGCGACAGCCTGTGAATAATTACTGTGCAGGAAAAGAGAAGAGAAGAGATGGGTAGAGAAAGAAAAGAGGTACACAACAGGAAGAAAAAAATGAAGTGATTATGGGGAGGAAATAAAACTTATTTGAGGTCCAAAAGAGAAATACACTTTACAAAAAGTGTCAGGTCCTCATATGCTCATTTGTACAATCTGGAAAAATTACTACCTAAGGGAAAATTAACATGGTTTCAAACATTGTGCAGTCCTTTCTTTCAGGCAAACACTAGACATTTTTCTTCCTATTTCTGTTGCTATGGTTCCTGGAAGACCCCTGCAGTGTAGGTAATGAGGACACAGACTTAGCCCTGGGAATAGAAAAAACTAGTAGAGAACAGAGCCAACGGAGCAGTGGGTTGTAAGTTCTCTGATATTTCATGCTGTCTACCATATATCCTAATCATGATGCTAAGAAACCCAGTGGGCACAGACAGTCCCAGGAAAGGCGTGTTCTATCCTCTCTGAGGACTGGCTACTGGAGCAGTGTGATGTCTGGGGATCCAGCCCACTCTGGAAGCTTTTGGAAGGGGGTGCATACTTAGGACAAGGGCTATTGTAATGTACAGTGGTTATCACATAGTGAGTCAAGGATGCTCTCAACATGGAGAGGTGGATCTTGGGAGAAGTGCTGCTGGCCAAGCATGCTTCAGAGTACCTTTCTCTAGAATCTTGGAGCAGAACTCTAGCGAATTCACCTCGTCCAGCAACGTTGTGGCTGCTTTCCTTTGTATGAGATCACACAGTGCTGCCTTCAAAAGAACCTAGCATCGGTCTAAAGGCTTTTCGCCAGAACCCTTTATCTTGACCCTGAAGCTGTGGATATTGTTCATATACTACTTCATAGTTTTCATGTTCTCTTTGCTAGCCAATCTAATATTATTCCTGTGTTCCCTTAAGAGTTAATTCTTCACCACCAGCATTTCCCCTTGTCCTGTATAGAGGAGATTTCTTGACTATCACGAGGAAGGAATGTTAGGAGACAAAACTTCTCTAGAAAAAAAGGTTAATTTATGTACTCATACACTGGTTCGAAACTTGAACTCATGGATTTGACAAAACACAAACAGAAGCAATTGTGTCTGCCTGCATTATCTACCTTATCAAATGCCAGTCTGGATACTAACTATAAGGAGGTGTGCATTCAAGCCCAGCAGAAAAAAAAAAAAACAGTACAACATATATGGTCAGCCTAGAAAAACTAGTATTTCCAAAGCTAAGAGCAGAATGAGGGGGGAAAACATCCAAACAGTTAAGCTACCATGCTTTTTCTGTGCATATAAAAGCAATTACTTACTCTGCATATTTATTGGAATTAACTTTCCTCATTACTATTCTATTTTAATTTTTATATAAAATAAAATGTCATAATAAAGTTGTCAATTTTTAAAGTTACTTTGTATATAAATTGAGATTATTTTTGTAATGAAGAATAAACCTTAAGTTGAAAAAAGTTAATAATATTTATATGAAATATTATTGACCTGATGCTCTAATGCTGTCAAAGGGGTTCAGTGACAGGTTCCTCTTCTCTGCCAATTAAAGAAATTAAAAGTCAAGAAAGAATCTTAGAGAATCTCAGTACAGTCATATGATACTTGGGAAATCAGGAACCCTATGGGGTTCTTAATTTCATTAACAAAAGAATTTAAGATCACTCACTACAGAAGCTCAAGACAACAAAGATACTCAAAGGGAAGCTTGAGGACAATTAATTATAGTTCAAAAAGAAACCTCAGGACATGCAAGCTGTGATCTTACAGATGCCTAGAAGGAAGAAGGTGGGCAGGAGAAAGAACCTAAGCCATGCTGCTGGAGATGAGGAAATGTGAAAGTCGGGTCACTGGTCACAGGCAGACACACCTTAGAGACAGAGCAAGAAAGCCAAAGCCTTAATTACAGAGCTGAAAGACACCAAAGCTGAGATCACTTTCCAAAAATCAAAAAAAGTAAACAAACAGAAGAATATATATATATATATACTTATATTCCCTATAATATAAATATTCAAAATTTTGGAATAATATGAAATTATTGTTTTATTAAGAATTCTAAAATTATACAAACTACAAGGAAAATAGTATCTACTTGACAAAACACTATGATTTCAAATGTTCTTTGGCTGAGTATGATATAGCTGGTGATAAAGTTTTAATGAATTGACTTTTAAGTTTCTGGCAAGGAACAAGCTGTGAAATGACTGAAGCTCGGATTGAAAAACATGTTTTTATGGATAATAGGGTATGTTCTTGTCTTGTTGCTGCTAATGAAAGGGGGAAAGCTCTTTGTTTTGAAGCACCAATATCTTCCAAGTTGGTATGAACAAGTCTCACTCGTTTCCTGAGATAATTCAAGATTGATCCTTGCACTAGGCAATATGGTGCAATCCAATTTGCAGCCAGAAGAATAAACAGTCATCGCAGAGTCACTGGTATGAGTTAAAAACTAAGTTCATCAGAATTTTTTTCTTTTTGGTCGTTTTTGAAGATAAAACCTTCAGCACATATTTTGACAACAAGCAATTTAACTGTTAAGTTATGCAAAGTTACCAATATGCTTGTGATATCTGTAGGTGTTAAATCCCTCAACTTTATATGTTCAATGAAAACGTTAGATAATTAGTATCACACTGTCATTCAAGATTTTTTCCTGTGGCAGTGTATTACTGCAGAAACTTCAGTCATTTAATGAAATGATTTTATTTACTTAAAATGGTATTTTGGTAGCAGTTTAGTGGTGACACAAGCCTTTAATCCCAGCACTTGGGAAACAGAGGTAGGCAGATCCGTGTGTTTGAGGCCAGCCTTGTTATTTTGGGACTTAGGACAATTTTGTAACTTTTTTTTTTCTTATATTTTGGTAAAATGCTTAATATATATGTACTATAGGTAACCAACTAGTAGTAAGATTGTTATTAACAACCTACAGAAGCAACATTTTAGCGTTTTAAAGTAGTACTTGTAATATTTATAAAATTCTTAGGCAGCCACTATTAAAAGAGACCAAGAATATCTGCCCTACCACATAATTTGAGCATTCAGACAATTTTTCAATATTGAACTAGTTATGCTCTTCTGACATCCTTCAATTTCTCTTACATCTTGTTTGTTTACTTCTTTATACCGAATAACCATGAAAGCAATTACTGAGTTCACATAACCTCAATATGAGCAAGCCAAGTAATTTAACATCTTTTTGCATCATAGACAGAAGGCAATTTTCATCTGAATCTGAAATCAATTGTTTCTTTGTAATTCATCCAATACTATCATATCATAAACCACAAAACATAGATGATGATCAAGGGTTAGTCATTTGTTTTGTGCATACAATATTGACCTGATCTCCAGATGCTCTGTTGTACATGGATTCATCTGACAGTGGTAGTACCACAGCCCTCAACTCCTGACTAAAAAGTGGAAAGTTGATTGGTCACTAAGCAGAGCAGCAATTTCCTAGTGCTGTGACTAGGCAAGAATTGTGCTCTCAGACCAAAATAATGAAGTTATGACTGTTCCCTTCTTTTACCACCTTGCAGAAGAATTGCTTCATGTCATAGACTGCTTTACTGCAGAGTACATGTTGAGCTCATTCTTGGAGCTATGACTCACTTCAGATGGCTTTGATGGACAGGAAATCACTGTCCTTAGTAACTATGTGATGAAATTAGAAATCGTTTTTAATACCAAAGTGGATGTATATATCATATATGTGGATATATTTGGGTCCCAATTTTATTACTGTGTTATTAACTATGAACAATAATAACATTCACTAAGACATTTTCCTACAAGTACATAATATATTTTGAAAGTATTTGTCCCTCCCTTAATGCTCTTTTTTCTTCTTCTCACTCTGGTCTGCTTCTTCATTCCCACTAGTCCCCATTTTCCTTTCATGACTTCCAGCTCCCTTTTTGGTTATCCAATGAGTTTAGTCGGGACTGCTGATATAAGCACAGATGAGGGGGTACTTATAGGATCATGAATAACTTATCAGTGGTTAAACCATGGAAGAAGACATCTCTCTCTCCCACTCAACAACAATTAGCTGCCTACATCTTCTCAGCAGTGGGGGTAAAGTATGGTGATATTTTATTTGTATTAAAATGTTATTTGTATGTTAATAAATAAAGTTGCCCGGGGGTCAGAGCTATTAGCAAGCCATAGGAAAGCCGAGTGGTGGTGGCGTACACTTGTAATCCCAGAATTTGGTAGGCAGAGCTAGGTAAGTCTCTGTGTGTTCAGGGATATAGCCAGCATTGGATACATATGCCGAGATTAAAATCTCAACACCAACCATAGAAGACTTGGAAGACTATACAGAAAGGCAGTGACAAGGCAGTCATGTGGTTGGGTTTACAACCAATGAGAAGGCAGAACAGAAAGTCTATATAAAGACTTTAACACAGGGAGTAGCTCTCTTTCAGAGAGGTAGGACCACCTCACGAAGAAGGGTAAGGTTTTAGCTCTTATCTCTGACCTCTTGGCTTTCTTCTTTGCATTGGTTCTGTGTTTCTTATTTAATAAGACGGTTGGTTACATCTACAGTAAAGCCTTTTGATCCCCTTTCTTATTCATGAGGCAATGTTGATAGGCTCCATCTTGTGCAGGTCTTGTGCTAATAATAATCAGCTGGTCTGTGTTCACGAGCACAGTGGATATATCATGCAGAAGGATAGCTGTCCACGATGTTCCACCCCTTCTTCTGGCTCTGTAATTATTTCTTCCACCTCTCCAGAGATGTTCCCTAAGCCTTTGAAGGATGTCTAGACATCCCATTTAAGGCTGAGCATTCAGCAGTCACTTATTCTCAGCGGTTTGAACAGTTAAGAGTCTCTGCAGTTACCTCCACTAACAGCAAAAAGATGCTTATCTGACCAAAGCTCAGCGGAAGACTCTGCTATGGCCATGAACATAAGTGTTCAGAAAGCAAACTTTACAGGCACAACATCATCCTAATTATTAATATGATGAGCAATCAGCTCTATGTGTTCATGGACTAAGAAACAGATACTACAAAGACCTTTTAGTCCAAAAGTAGTTCTAGATTGAAAGTCATTATATTTTTACTTAACTGATTATGCTTATGATTGTACACCACATATTGAAATTCACGAGTCTTCAGGACATTAACATAAAACCATCTTTTCATATGTGTTCAGAAAAAGACAATACATTTGACTAAAGGAAAAGCCTAGGGCGCGTCTTTGAGCTTCTCATTCATCACCTCTTCAGAGTCTTATGATTTCTGCTCCATCAAAGTTTGTCAAATCTGAGTTCTCATCCCTGCCTCTCCAGACCAGAGCAATCACATATCACCCTAGATATGAGCTACTATACTGCATCTTTCAAACACAATCTTCCTTCCTCCATTTTTATTTTTCTAAATTATGGTTGGAATTACTCTTCAAAAAATCAAATCTGTTTTAAATAAAATAATCCCAAATATCCCCTTACTGTAGAATAAAGACCAAAGTAATTAACATGAATATAAAGCCATAATCTTTGTACTGTGTTTATTCACTTCCATCTCACCATTGGAATTTCACTCTAGGTCTCTATCCCTAGTTAAGACACACATGTGCTATGTTTGCCTTTGGAAATTGTCCTCTTAACTTCCACTGATTTCTAGAAAGTTTGGTTATTAAATGAGTTATGAAGAAAAGTTTATTTTTTTTAAAATCTCTCTTCTTAGATTTAAAGTCTTGTGGTTTTTAAAAAAGATTTATTAGAAAGTAAATATAAAAGCAGTTATATAACATTTTTCTTTTTAATTATATGCCTGTGTGGGTATGTGCACATGAGTGCAGGTGCCCACAGAGGCTGGCTTATTTCACTGCATTGGATGGTATCTTCAGAACACTCACGTCCATCTAGAACCTGTGTAGCTGGAGCTTTTCTGGTCCTGCCTGGCCCACAGTCAGGACAAATCACTCTCTCCCACCAGTCCCGTAGCTGCTCAGACCCAACTAAGTAAACACACAGAGACTTATATTGCTTACAAACTGTATGGCTGCAGCAGGCTTCTTGTTATCTAGTTATTCTACCTTAAATTAACCCATTTATATAAATCGATACTTTGCCTCGTGGCTCGTGGCTTACCGGTACCTTACATCGTCCTTGTCATGGCTGGCAGTGTCTCTCTCTCTGCCTTCCTGTTCTCTCAATTCTCCTCTCTGTTAGTCCCGCCTATACTTCCTGCCTGGCTACTGGCCAATCAGTGTTTTATTTATTAACCAATCAGAGCAACGCGTTTGACATACAGCCCATCCCACAGCAAACCTGGGAATTATTTGGCTCTTATATGTAAAACTATTCTGGATAAAGATGATCTCTGAATGTCACAGACTCATCCTTTTCCAAAGATGACCAGCTGCACATGTGATAAGTCAGGCTGTGCTAGGAGCAAAACTACTAAGAGTAGGGGAATGCAAAGAGCAGCCAGCACCTTGCAGCAACCAAGGGGAACTTGCAGGCCAACAACCTGAGTGAGGTTGCGATCAGCACCTTGCTTTTCTCCTGGTTCTTTGTAAGCACCTGATTTTTAGGAATTTGGAGCATCAACTGGAGGGAATCAATCCACCTAGCATCATGAGTTTACGTGGTTCCTTAACTCTGGTGTAAATCAAGAAAATATGGCTGGTGTTTTTGTTTCTTTTCTGGTTGTCATGATAAACTATTCTAATGTTGAACCTGAAAATCGTGAGGAGACAGACCAGTTCCACAATTATCCAGTTAAAGCAAGCTTTAGTTTAGAGGTGCACCCAGGACTGGCCAGCCGGCTGTCTTACTGTAAGTCAGGATTTTAGAGAGAAGCCCTTTCTGGCCTTTTGAGGTCCCCTTAATGGAGGAGAAGTAAGAGATTAACAGCTGTATGTTTGTTTACAGGAGAGAGAAAATTGGCTGTTAGAGATTGTTAGAAAAATACAATGAAAGAGGAAGACAAGGATATACTTTATGTAAATAGGGTCACATGTTTGCACGTTACATCAGATTTTCCCAAGGGAAGTCCTTGCCCTGGAGGAGGTGGGAATGGGGGGTGGATTGGGGGGAGGGGGGAGCAGAAGGAAGGACAGGGGAATCTGTGGCTGATATGTAAAATTAAATTAATTATAAAATTTAAAAAAATGACACACAAAAAAGAAACAAAGTTATTCTTAAATAGAAACCTATTTTTGCTAAGTAGGGGCTTAAAATAGGGAGATCCTTAATTTGCAAGGTATGTTGCTCCTGTTTTGGTATCACATTCTGAAAAGAGCAACTTCATGAAGAAAAAGGCTTATTTTAGTTCACAGTTCCAGGTTATAGTGAACTACTACAGGGAAATCACAGTGGCAGGAGCTCAAAGGAGTTGAACATACCACATCCATAATCAGGAAGTGAGAGCAGGAAATGCATGGATTCCTGGGCTTGGTCACCTTCTCCACTCATACATGACACGATCTCCTGCCTAGAAATGCTGCTACCTACAGTGAGTGGGTCTTCCCATATCAATTAATGTGATTAGTTTAGCACAAGACTCTACAGTGGTGTCCACAGGCCGACCTGATCTAGATAAGCCCTAATTGAGACTATCTTTCCAGGTGATTTAGTTGACAAGGAGATAACTGAAACTAACCATTGCAGATTAACTATTAGTTTAGTTCCCTATCCCCCTTAAGGAAGCCTGGATTAGTTTAAATACAGCTAGTGAGATTATATCAGAGAGCAGATGACCCCATCAGCAAAATGACCCTGAAAGTAGTCACAGACACTGTACTTGAGAAAAGCAAATATTTTGTCTCATGTGTTCTTTATTATTGCTGTTTTTCTCTCTCCACGGGATGTCACCAACCACTTTCTCCTCTCTGCATTGTAACCACTGCCAGACTATATGTTGTACCCACTTCCCATCACCATCACCCTCTGAGTTTGTTTGGTTCTGTTCTTTGTAATGTTTTTTCTCTACCAATACCTAAACTTGTATCCTGAATAATGACCCCCTACCCCTTCCATCCCCCTCTACACACACACACACACACACACACACACACACACACACACACAAAACATACTCCTTATTCCAACAGGCCTGGAGAACAGATAGGGCATTATTTATTAGTATCTATAAATTTCCTGATGTGTTCATTTTGGAAATACCCAACTTTCTTTCCGTGTAAGTATGCACAAGGTTTTCCAGCTACCCAATCCCCTCAGTGAAAGCCACTATACATTCCCTATCCCCCCCAAAACTTAAATAACCTTCATTATTATGTGAATATGGTTTCCTTTAAATGTGCATATTATAGATACATGATCTCCAGGCAAACATCTGTGGCAGGTATCAGGCACTCTAGGAAGCAGAGTCTGATGGTAGATGGTTGTGTCATGAACCGATTACTGTTATTCTCTTGGGGTTGGTTGGTTCTCTGGAGATTCAATTTGGCCTTTTCTGAGTACCTTAGTCTTACTAGACTTGTTGGTCGCTTCAAGAGTGGATTTTTTGTGAAGTGGGCCAACCCCATCTGTCTTCCTCCCATTTTGCACGTGACTGATTCTAATCTCTACTTTTCCTGTTATGGAGCATGTAGCCCTCACCAGAAGCAGAACAGGTGCTATTGTTAGTTTTTTGGCAGTGGAAGAAGACATTGGTAGATCAGGCCAAGGAATGCTGCAGAAATCACACCGCACAACAGATCTCATGCAAGAGATTGGGTGGAGGGGGGTGAAAGGCCACCCTCTGGGGTGAGGATGAGAGACAGGGAGACTGAGAGAAACAGAGACAGAAACACAGAGAAATGGAGACAGAGATGGTGGAAGGGACAAAGAGAGAGAGAGAGAGAGCTAGAGAGCAGGTGATGATGGCGGGGACCTTTTAAAGCACGTTGCATTTGGCAACTGAGGATAACACAGTTCCTGGAGCTAAGTCACTGAAGGTAGACTTGGGGAGGTACCTGGGCAGTCCCTAACAATCCTCCCTTTTATTATAGAAGGTGAGGAAATAGGAAGGGGTGATGGTGAGGTAGGAATGGGGGTGCCATGCTATTTAGATTGCTTCCTGTTGTCTGGGGGCTTTGACCTTCCTTTGGGGGCCCCAGGAAGCTGGGATACTGGCCAAGTTCTGAAAGAGTAGGCTGTTTCACTGGCTCTCCAGGCTCTGCAGGACCATCTGCAGCTAGGGAAGTACAAGCAGTCTCTGTGAGGCTTGACCATCTGGGCCTAGCCACTTTGAAGCTGTCCAGGATGCAGATTTTGAGGGAACACCTGGAGTTGGTGCTGGAGCATTCTGCAGTTGATTTGAAATCTGTTGAAACAGGTAGAGTAGGAAGAGAAGGTAAAGTTAAGGAGTTGAAGAGAAAATTAGTTTTTCAGGTATACATTTGAAACTTTTAGGTCCACAGTCCTGGTCGTTGGTGGAGGGGAATCCTAAGACCAGGGTGTGGAGAGAGAGAGGGTGGGGATGGGAGAGAGATCCCAGTCAAAGGAATAGGTAAAATTGGCTAGTGGGGAACAGGTTGTTGATTGACAATACTTTACCTGGAATTGGTTTGAGCTATAAGATGTGAATCCAAGTTGATTCCCTGAGGGTTATAAGCATTTTTGTTGAAGTTTTTAAAAAGAGACAGAAGTTTTAGATATGTTAGCATTATCACTATTTGTAATATACACTGAAAATACATTGTAGGAAAGACAGTAAACTCATGCCTTTGAGTCATAGTAAAAGCTTGGCAACCCCAAAATGGTACTGGATTAAAAGAATGGACTGTCCAGATAATTGGGTACATAGATTACACAGCTGTTTTTCACATAATGAGAAATACTTTTAAGTTTATACCTAGAAGGTAACCAAAAGAAATTAAAAATCTTGAGCTTGTGACTATGACAATAGTAGTCAGCACTTACCAGACCAGATTAATAGCTTATCAGAACTCCATTGATTATTGTTAAAACTCTTAATTTTTGAAGTCTTGTGGTGATGTATCATGCCCCCCAATATACTGTGTCTCCCAATAAAATGAAACTTGACTGGAGATCAGAGGAAAAAGCCAGCCACTATAGAGATATCAAGCAATGGTAGCACATGCCTTTAATCCTATCACTTGGCAGGCAGGAATCTGTCTGGATCTCTGTGAGTTCAAGGCCACACTGGAAACTGAGCCAGGTGTGGTAGCACATGCCTTAAATTCCAACACTAGCTAACCATAGAGGTCTGGAGTTCTCTATAGACTGACAGGAAGTGACAGAGATGGGCAGGAAGAGGGAGTGATGTAGCTGGGTGGAGAGAGCAAATCAGATGGTACAACAGCAAGGCATACAGGTGTGGGTAGACAGGAAGTAGCTCGCCTTTGGAAGCTGCAGAGTCGGTGAGGTGAGATTAGCTGTGGCTTTCCCTATTTCCCTGATCTCTCAAGTTTTCACCCCTATATCTGGCTCTGTGTTTTTTACTTAATAAGACCACTAAGTCTACTAAGCCTTAATATAACAATAGCATAGATAGGAAAAGAAATCTGAAACATCTTTTATTTCTACATGTATCTTAAATCACTTTCTTATACCTTTACAAATTGCATTGACAGACTTTAAGACATTTTCTTAGACCTTTATAACTTGCATTTACATATCTTAAAACATTGCCTTAGATCCTTACAACTTAAGTTTTCCTATCCTCAGACCCTTTGTAAATGTTATATGGGACCCAAGCAGCAGCTTGGCTACAGTGCTGCTGTGACAGGCTCCATAAAAATCAGCTGAAAAGTAGGCCTGAGGTTTGGTTTACTAGCAGGCAGCACCTGGAACCAGGAAAAGTCATAAGCTGACACCACTCAGGGAAGGCCAGCATCTAAGGGGAAGTATTTGACATTCTAAACATTCCAACCATTAGATAAGGTTAGATAAGATCGCCAGATGCCTGAGCCCAGCACACACCTATTCCCCTTTTGCCAAGACAGCCCTAGACAAATGTCAGCCAATCAGGGTCCTGAACCCTGGAAATTCCCTGATCCACAAACTCTACTATGATTAAAAAAAAACAAAACAAAACCCTACGGTATCTGGGCTCAGTGCTCTCTGCTCTTACTGCTGTGTCAGACAGACAGAGAGACAAAGCTCGAGCTTAAAATAAAGGCTCTTTGATTTACCTATGGGATTTGGTCTCTGTGGCTGTCTTTAGTGATTACCCACGATCTGGGCACAACAGTTACACTTTTTTTTCTGTCTAAGTGAAGGGCAGAAAGAAGCAGCAGCTGAAGAATCAGACTCTAGAATTTGGAATTAAATTCACAAATGATTGGTATCCACCTCAGGAGAGTTGCACCAGCACCTTGCTTTGGGGAGACTGGGTATGCGCAGGCTGCAACTGCCCTACTCCTTTGCTTTTTTCTGTTTCTTGCTGGGTCTGGCTCCAGGCTCCCACTTTGTAACAAACTTACAGCAACCTTAATTTAAAGACCAGACATCTACATAGTGTAGGTGGGAGATCAGACAAAAACTAACAGGACATGGAGAAGAGAGAAAAGAAACATAGAATGCCGGACCCTTCCTCCCCAATCACTTTCAGTATGAAAGCCAAAAACCTTGGAATCCTTCAGATTGGGTGCCAGATGGAAAAGTGACATTGTTTCCATGGTTGAGGAAGAGGCAAAGGTCCAAGGTCTGAAGTTCAAGGTGTTCCCAGGACTTGAGGGGATGAAATGAGGAGTGGTCCTCACCTCACCAGATTGGGGTAAGGGCTAAAAGCCCAAGGAGACATGGTGTTCTGTACCAGGACTTTCTAATAAAGCCAAGCTAAAAAAAATGAAGCCTCAACCAAGGGAAAGAAGGATCAGAGTTAGGGTTGGCAAAAAGGGTCAACTGTAATGTTAAAGACTGTGGTGGCTGGGGGTACGTTTGCCTGCAAGAATACCAGAGGGGTATCAGTCACTCAGAGGTCACTCCCTCAGGTTCAGGGAAGCGTTTATGCCAACCAAAGGGAAAATTTATCAGTTGCTGCTGTTGGATGGGGTAGAAAACAAATTGTGAGCCAGAAGGTGAGTCTGTTATAGGTTGACTGGATATAAGAGATAGAGCCCCTGTGCTTTATCCAACCTTGGTCTCAACAATTCTTGTTCATATAAACCCTCCTCTTTCTCGCCAATTAGACTCCCGGAGCTCCACCCAGGGCCTAGCCGTGGATCTCTGCACCCAGTTCCCTCAGTCATTGGATGGGGTTTCTAGAATGACAATTAGGGTGTTTGGCCATCCTATCACCAGAGTAGGTCAGTTCGGGCTGTCTCTTGACCATTGTCAGCAGTCAATTGTGGGGGCATCTTTGTGGACTCAGTGCATGAGTTGGCTGTTTGAAACCTGGGGCTTATGCAGGGTCGCTTGGCTCAGCCTGGGAGGAGGGGACTGGACCTGCCTGGACTGAGTCTACCAGGTTGATCTCAGTCCCTGGGGGAGGCTTTGCCCTGGAGGAGGTGGGAATGGGGGGTGGGCTGGGGGGAAGGGGAGGGGTGGGAGGGGGGAGAATAAGGGAATCCGTGGCTGATATGTAGAATTAAATTATATTGTAAAATAAAATAGAAATTAAAAAAAAGAGAGAGATAGAGCCCTAGTATAGCAGCTTAGACCCCTGAGCGGGGAGCATTAAGACACCAGGATATCCTACCCAGTCTTGGTACCAATGTTAATGTTTTGGTGGTAGAAGAGTACCATGGCAGATCAAGGCAAGGGATGCTGCAGAAATCACACCATGCAATAAATCTCACAGGAGAGGTTTATGGGTTCAGAGGATGACCAAAGGCCACCTCTGAGCAGAGACACCTCTGAGAGAGAGACAGAGAGTATGACAGACTAAGAGACAGAGAGCAAGAAAGCAAGAGCAAGAGCTAGACAGTGGGCCATGATGGTGGGGACCTTTTAAAGGGTACATGTGTCATTTGGAGGCTGGTAATGTCATGCCTGCTGGCACTGAATCAGTGAAGGCAGGCTAGGTGAGCACCTGGGCAGTACCTAACAGCTACCACTATACTCTTGGTTACAGAACTATGGGCTAAATGAATCCTTTTTTCTTCGTTCATTACTCATCCTCAGGTATTTTGTTACAGGAACTGATACAAACTCTCTTCTATCTCAAGGTTAGTATTTAGACTTAATCATTGTCACAACTTCTTTTGTATATCTTAAATTATCTATTTTATATTTTATTTTGTCTTTTTTTTTTTTTTCAGAACTGAGGACCGAATCCAGGGCCTTGCGCTTGCTAGGCAAGTGCTCTACCACTGAGCTAAATCCCCAACCCTCTATTTTATATTTTAATAATTAAATAATCTTTCCTAATAGTTTCTAAGCTTACGTCTCCTATGTGTCTACATGCATCACAGAAAAGAGGAATGCTTTTCTTTCACGCGTGTTCCGTATTTTCAAGCTTCCTTGTGATTAATTCAGGACATATAAAAGTTCACTAATTACCTTTCCTAGATGGAAATATAAAATCCTGAACTGGCTTTCCATCCTCTCATGGAAAAAAAAAACTGTGTTGTATTTGGTTCTAAAGTGATCATATCAAAGGGAGCATACTTGTATGCCCCATTTCTACCTAAAGTGAACGGGAAATAAATTTGGTTTGCTAAACACACTAAGAATTATGGTGCATAGTATTTTTGTGTTTGCATTTTTAATCAATGCTGTAGAAATTATCCAGTCTAGAATGTCTGCTGAAATAATACACTTTAAATAGGTAATGTATAGTAAACTTTAAGTTTCAAAGTGTATCTTTATTATGTAGGACAATGATACATCAATTATCTTTCATTTACTTTTCTTTATAAAGGATTCCTTCAGAGTCCTTTCTTGGTTTCCAAATATCTTCTACCTCATCCTCAATTGTAACTGACAACTCTGTATCCTGCATAACTGAAAAATGTGAAAATCAACCTTTTGTTATACTCCATTTGCATATCTATTAGAGTACATCACATTGTCTCCATTTTTCTTTTTTTTTTTTAATTAATTTCCTCTGGTTTTATCTTTTAAAAATAATCTTTATTCTTGAAATTTTCATAAGCAAACCCTCTTTGTGTTCTAGAATTTCAGATTGTGCTTTTACTTAATGTCCTGCCTCATATCTACCTAAATATATTTCTCTTGTTGACTTTTCATTAGCCACTACATTGTTCTCATCCGTATATAAATGTGCTCTTATTGTCTCAGTTTTATTGTCTAGACAGACATCTGCATTTTATGTCTATTTACATAGCAATATCTAAACATCTTTAGATTCTTTGACTTAATGTGTTTAGTTGATGCCTCATTTTGTTATTCCTCCTTACAGCAAAAGCCTTCTTCACCTGTTTATATTTACATTATTCTCACATCTTGTGAGTCATTCTAGCAATTTAAGAAGTATAAGTGAGGTCAGGGACCCCTAACACAGTTATAGAAAGTCATTGAACAGGTAGCACATTAGACACACTTGGCAAATAAGAATTTAGTAGTAGTTTGCCACACCAGCAAATGCTTCTCTGATATGAAAGCCTACTTACTCTGCCCTCCAGCACTTCTTGTATAGCTGAGTTGCTTAAAATAGAGATCCATATATCTTTCCCACATTTCTTCTCCCAAAGCATGTCTGGCTCCATTACATGTGTCCAGACAGCCAAACCAATCTGTCTGACAGTTTTTCTTGTTTATATCAACCATTGCTTGTTAGTTCTGAAATGTGATTTTTCAATACAGCTCTACACACAATGTTCCCTTCTAAGTCTTTACACATTCTTTGTTTTAAGACATAGAATCAAACTTATTGCTACATTCATACTCATTTTACCTTGAAAACTGCCCAAATTCCTCAGATCAGAGTTGTACATTAAAAATCATTTGGTCCCATTACTGGTTGTTGGATTCAGTCAATTAATGACTTTTCAAATACATTTAAAAAATAAGCAGAATTTCAGATTTTATTTACATTCTTCATAGAACAATCATTTTTCTGTCTCCATAGAAACAGCCAGAGAGGGTTTATAAGAGCAAAGTTGATAATCTGTTACAGAAATAGATCTTCCAAACAAGACAGGGAACATATGATAAGTGGTCAAAGGTTAACACTTACAGACTTTAAACAAAGTTAAACTAATTAGATGCAATATACCCAATTTTTTTCTTTAGGCTTATCAAAGATCTTACAATATACATTTACTGAATTGACATTCAATTATCCTTTATGTATGTTTCAAAAACAATGAAAATACATTTGAAAATCTTCTGAGAAGCTTTCCCCAAAGTACAGGATTAAATTTTCTCTATTACCTATATTTGGATTTGTGAGAGAAAATTTCATTAGATATTCTTCCAAATTGGATAGTAGTCAGTAATTTTGTCAATTTCTATGCACTTCACAAATCATTTTTTCTGTAATAGAGTTCATTTTGGAGCATGAAATCTTAATATTTTATATAGTTTTCAAAAAGAAAAGCTATAAATAAAAGGGTGTGATGATTAGTATTAATTTTCAATTTGACACAATCAAGATTCACCTGCAAAATTGAGTTTCAATGGAGGATTGCCTTGATTTTTAATTGATCTGGGAAGACTCAGTCCACTTTGGGCAACTACATTTCCTAGGCAGCAGATTCTGAATATTATAGAATAAGAGAAAGCATGCAGTTGAGCAAGCATTTATTTCTCTCTACTCTGGACTGTGGATATGAGATGATTGGCTGCTTTGAGATGTTGCCATGGTAACTTCTTGGCTATAATGTACTGTAACCTGGAATTGTAAGTCAAAGCAGCCTTTTCCTCGTAAGTTGTTTTGTTAGGATTTTTATCATAGCAGCAGAAAATAAGTTCAAAGATTTAAACATCAGAGAGGAACTTTAAACTATCTTTGACAGCAACTTTCTCATGAACAGCTTAGGAAACACCAAAATGGAGAGTTCTAAATAAAAAGTAACAGGCATGCAGACAATGCTCTAAAACTCTAGAATTCCATGCTTGAAAGAGTTTTAAGAGGCCAGGCAGTGGTGGCACATGCCTTTAATCCCAGCACTTGGGAGGCAGAGGCAGAGGCAGGAGGATCTCTGTGAGTTTGAGGCCAGCCTGGTCTACAAAGTGAGTTCTAGGAAAGGCGCAAAGCTACACAGAGAAATCCTGTCTCAAAAAACAAAACAAAACAAAACAAAACAAAACAAAACAAAGAGAGTTTTAAGAAATGAAACAGGTATTAAAAATGAAGTTACTTAATGTAATACAGCCTCCTTCAAATGGAACATGATCTATTTTAGTGAAGAATATTCAATTTACCACTTTATAGACTTATATGGACTCTTTAATGCCACTAAAGCAGTTATGCAACCAGGATTGAACTCCTGGAATTAATTACTAGGTTTATCTTTATTTTGATCTCTTGGCTTCTGAGTCAGAAATGATCCATGGAATCTAATCTCAGTTGTTTCCTTAGTATCTGAGAATGTTACAATGCACAAATATATCACTTTGAGTTTTTATGTGTAGTTACATAGTGTGTATTTCCTAAAATGATCCAATACTCATACTCAGAAAAAAACAATCAATGATACAAATGGATACATTAGAACAGTTAACATCTGGAACTCTGCCTCACAAGTAGCACCAATGAAGAGCAGTATGGGTCACATTCCTACAGACTGCAGGTTCACCTTTCCTGTGAGGCTGAAGAAAAGCTAAACTTAGCTAAAAAAAAAAAAAGCTAAAATTAAGGCCTGAACTCAGGATAATCTCTATAGTGGTTTGAATGACAATGATCCCCATAAACTCACATATTTAAATGCTCAGTCTCCAGTTGATGGAATGGTTTTGGAAGGATTAGAGTATGTGGACTTGGTAGAGTAGGTAGTCATTGAGGGTGGGTGTCAAGATTTCAAAAGCCCATGCTAAATCCAGTATCTTTCTCTCTGCCGTCTGCCTCTAGATCAGGATTTTAGCTCTCAGCCCATGCCTTACTACCTGCTGCCATGCTTCTGGCCAGGATAATAGACTATCCCTCTGAAACTGTAAGCAATCACACAATTAAATGCTTTCTTCTATAAATTGCCTTGGTCTTGGTATCTCTTCCCAGCAATAGACTTCCCCATGCTTCAGATAAGAAATTCTAACTCAAACATTCTTTGCTGTTTCTGACCTAAGTAACTCTGTAAAATGATTGATTTTTCTTTTCTTTCTTGCCTGACCAACAAAAGATGTTAGGCAAACAATAATTTTATTTTTGCTCCAGGAAGTAGTTAGTCCTCAAACATAAGGTTATCATCCAGTTTAAATGATTTACTCATTAAGAGTCACAGGCTAATCATCATAACTGACTTGTAAGCACTTACCTTTCTGCCCAGGGTTCTGATGTTTTATGTCATTATTTACTGAACCTCAGTCTTTTTGTTTATATCATTTGTGGTTGATATATTATGCACCCCAATAAACTTATCTGGGGGTCAGAGAAAAGAACAGCCACTGTATTAAACATAGAGGTTAGGCAGTGGTAGCACATGCCTCTAATCCTAGCATTCTAGAGGCAGAGATCCATCTGGATTTCTGTGAGTTCAAGGCCACACTGGAAATAGCCAGGCATGGTGGCACACACCTTTAATCCCAGCACCTTTAATCCCAGCACTTGAGATCTCATGTCTTGCTTGGGAAAGGCACATGCATTTAATCCCAGGAAGTGATGGCAGGAAGCAGAAAGGTATATAAGGCAAGAGGACCAGGAACTTTAGCTTTTTAAGCTTTTAGACTTTTAACAACAGTTCAGCTGAGATCCATTCGGATGAGGACTCAGAGGCTTCCAGTTTGAGGAAACAAGATCAGCTGAGAAGTTGGCAAGGTGAGGTTGGATGTGGCCTGTTCTGTTTCTCTGATCATTCAGCGTTCACCTCAATACCTAGGTCCGGGTTTATTTTTACTAGTAATACCTTTTTTTTTTTTTTAAATTTTTATTTTGCAATACAATTCAGTTCTACATATCAGCCACAGATTCCCTTGTTCTTCCCCCTCCCACCCCCCTCACCTTCCCCCCAGTCCGCCTCCCATTCCAATCTCCTCCAGGGCAAAGCCTTCCCCACAGACTGAGATCAACCTGGTGGACTCAGTCCAGGTAGGTCCAGTCCCCTCCTCCCAGGCTGAGCCAAGCGATCCTGCATAGGCCCCACGTTTCAAACAGCCGACTCATGCAATGAGCACAGGACCCGGTGCCACTGCCTGGATGCCTCCCAAACAGATCAGGCCAATCAACTGTCTCACCCACTCAGAGGGCCTGATCCAGTTGGTGACCCCTCAGCCATTGGTTCATATTTCATGTGTTTCCGTTCGTTTGGCTATGTGTCTCTGTGCTTTATCCAACCTTGGTCTCAACAATTCTCGCTCATATAAACCCTCCTCATTCTCGCTAATTGGACTCCCAGAGATCCACCTGGGGCCTAGTCATGGATCTCTGCATCCAGATCCCTCAGTAGTTGGATTAGGTTTCTAGCACAACAATTAGGGTGTTTGGCCATCCCATCACCAGAGTAGGTCAGTTCGGACTGTCTCTCGACCATTGCCAGCAGTCTGTTGTGGGGGTATCTTTGTGGATTTCTGTGGGCCTCTCTAGCACTTTGTTTCTTCCTATTCTCATGTGGTCTTCATTTACCTTGTTCTCCCTCTCTGTTGTTGATCCAGCTGGGATCTCCCGCTCACCCAAGCTCTCTTTCCCTCGACCCTCGCCCTTCACTACCCCCACTCATGTCCAGGCTGTTCATGTAGATCTCATTCCATTTCTCTGTCATTGGGCGATCCCTGTGTCTTTCTTGGGGTCCTGTTTTCCAGGTAACCTCAACATCCCTAATCATCAGGGAAATGCAAATCAAAACAACTCTGAGATACCACCTTACGCCTGTCAGAATGGCTAAGATCAAAAACACTGAAGACACCTTATGCTGGAGAGGATGTGGAGCTAGGGCAACTCTCCTCCACTGCTGGTGGGAATGCAAGCTTGTACAACCACTTTGGAAATCAATATGGCGATTTCTTAGAAAATTGGGAATCCATCTCCCCCAAGATCCAGCTATACCACTCTTGGGCATATACCCAAGGAATGCTCAACCACACCACAAGAGCACTTGTTCAGCTATGTTCATATCAGCATTGTTTGTAATAGCCAGAACATAGAAACAACCTAGATGCCCTTCAACTGAAGAATGGATAAACAAAATGTGGTACATATACACAATGGAATACTACTCAGCAGAGAAAAACAATGACATCATGAGGTTTGCAGACAAATGAATGGATCTAGAAAAAATCATATTGAGTGAGGTATCCCAGACTCAGAAAGACAAACATGGTATGTACTCACTCATAGCAGGATACTAGATGTGGAACAAGGATGACTGGACTGCTACTAGTAATACCTTTTAAGATTCGTGCTACAATCATTCATTCCAGGCCTTAAAATATGTCTTCTCTCTTTGGAGACACTGAATTCTGTCAGGTCCTATCCTCATATAGTGGGGCAAGTCCAACAAATAGGTTTGATGTTATCAGTGTTGACATTTCTGCCGCTTTGGGAAAAGGACAGCAGCTACAAAGCATTGCACTTCCTCATTTTCATATTCCTTGGCTGGATGTTTGTTGGTTTTTCTTCAAATAAAAGCAGATGTTTGTATTTGTCAAATGCAGAGTTTTTTTTAATCTCATTAAGAAAGTTCCCTTTAAATAAAGAAATGGTGATAAATGGTCACCATTTTGCCCATTCACTGCTCCTATGTTTCAATTTGTTTGGACACAATTTATCTTCCTTTGATTACATCTTAGTTTTCAAACAAATCATTTTCACCAGTGAGCAAAACTACTTCCCTATGACTTTCTTTGACATTATTTGGCTGGCTGGCTTTTTCAAATATGGAATGATCTCCCTGTTATCAAAACAGATTCTTTTCTCACACATTATATTCTTATTGTAGCATCTTTTCCCAGCTTCTTCCCACCTCCACTCCCCTCTTTATGCACTCCCTTTTTGTCTCTCATTAGAGAAGAACAGGCTTCTAAGAGATAACGACCAAACATGACAAAATAAAATATAAGCTAAAGCAAAATCATCACCTCAAAGTTGAACATGGCAACCAAAGAGGAGGAAAAGAGTCCCAAGATCAAGCACAAGAATCAGAGAGCCACTCATTTACATGCACGGGAGTCCCAGAAAAAGACTAAGCTAAAAGCTATAATATATAGTCAGAGGCTATGGTCCAGGCTCTTGTAGGCTCTGTGCTTGCTGCTTCAGTCTCTGTGAATTCACATGTGTCTTGCTCAGTTGATTCGGAGGACCTTATTCTCCTGGTATCCTCTAGCCCTTCTGGTTCTTACATTCTTTCCTCCTCCTCTTCCGTGGGTTCTCTGAGCTCTGAGGGGAGTAATTTGATGGAGGCCTCCTATTTAGACTCTCAGTGATTCTACCTGTTGGTCTCTGCATCTGTTCCCATCTGCTGTCAGAGGAAGCGTCTCTAACGATAACTAATAAGGCACTCATCTATGAGTATAGCAGATTACCTAGATGCCATTATGTTTATAAACATATAATTTTTTCCATTATACATGGCATGTATATATACTCCCCCCCCCGCCCCTATATACTGTTTTGTACCAATACTCTTTGGTTTTACCCTAGGTCTCTTGGTTATTTAGTCTCCGGTTTTTGCTTACCGTAACAGTGTCAGGTGTGGGTTCCATCTCACGGAGTGGGACTTACATCAAATCAGACATTAGCTGACGACTCCTGCAGGTTCTCTGCCACCATTGCCCTAACATATTGGCCAGCACAACAGATTCTAGGTCAATGGTCTTGTGGCTGGGTTGATGTACTTTCCCACACCAAAGATACTAGAATACTGGAGTGAAGGCTTCATGTAAGCACCAGCTCTACTTACAGAGAGCAACGCAGAGATCAAGTAAATACAAATATGGCATGGTTTTGAATGGTGGAAATATACTTTTTAAAAAAAATTTTTTTTAGATTTATTTATTATGTAGACAGAATTCTGCCTGCCCGCCAGAAGAGGGTGTCAGATCTCAATACAGATGATTGTGAGCCACCATGTGGTTGCTGGGAATTGAACTCAGGACCTATGGAAGAGCAGCCAATGCTCTTAACCTCTGAGCCATCTCTCCAGACCCTGTACTTTTGTTTTATATCACATTTGCACTGACATACTTTTAGGAGCATCACTGCTCTTATGTGTCTGGTGATATCTCATATTGGTGTTAAGCCTAAATGAATGTTTGGAAGTAGTCTATAAATAATTTTTCCAGATAATATTTTACTACAAGCTTTTTATATTAATCTTTATTTTCTCTAGAACTTTGTGGAAGGTTCTCTTTAAATCTGGCACTAAAATATTAAAAATTCCATGAAAAACTGTGATCATCTGAAGCTAACTGGGTAATAGGTTTATTATTTGTTTGGGAGTAGCATGGTATTTCACCTAAGTTGTCTCCAAAAAAATCCTTCATCTTTAAGAAACTTCATTACCATATGACTGGATGATAGTTTTCTATTCATAATTTTCATGAAATGCTGCATATCCTTTCATTCTATTGATATTTTCCTTCTTGAAAAAAATTGTGCTAATGAATTTTTTTATATTTTTATTTGTAGTATTTATATTTTCTATTTATAGAATTTAAATTATTTTTACAGATTGCATTTTTATTTGTTGTTTTTCATGTTGCTGGGATAAAGTACTCAGAAGAAAACAGCTTAAAGAAAGAAAAGTTTGCCTTGGCTTAGGAGTTATAATGAAGGAGTTATAATCCTTCATGATGTTGAAGCATGGCAGCAGGACCCTGAGGCTACTGATACAATGCATCTAATGGCTGGAGGTAGAGAGCAATGTGTGATTATGCTGAGTTCACTTTCTCATTTTTTTATTCAGCCCACACCCTAGCCCAAGGTGTACTTTAAGGATGGCTCTTCCCAGTTCAGTTAACCTAATCTAGAGCTTCCTGACTAGCCTCCCCATAGGCTGTTTCTTAGATGGTCCTAGATGCTGTCAAGTTTAAAATTATTATTTACCAGCATAAAATCTTCTAATGTGTGTTCTGTTAAAATTATTTCATAGAAATTCAACTTCAAAATACCCAACAGGACTAATGCCTTTTAAACCTCTTCTGAGTACATTCTGTTTGCTATAGATAGTGGTTAACAGAGAGACCAGTAGGCAAGATCCCCAAAATAGGAAGCTGGAATGCTCCATCCTAAATGAAACATGTACATCACACTCCTTCCTCCCAAGACTCGGAGATCATTGTACAAGAAAGGACAGAGAGTGTTTAAGAGTCAGAGGCTGCAGAGGTCTACAAAGAAACCTATTAACTGTCGTAGCATCTGAAGGAGATGAACCTACAGATCCAAAACAGCAGAGTCTCCATGACACATGAAAAAACAGGATATTCAAGAGGATTCACAGTGAGAATTCTCAGTGAGAGCCCATTATTGGTGGTATAGCAGAAATCGAAGACCTTGAACCAGACCATTAATTCATGGTAATGAATTCTTGCAAGTAAAGATGAACAGACTAAACGGTAAACTGTGTGTCTTAAAAGGCCACACTACAGCTTCCACCACAAGATTCTTCTATTTGTTTTGTTTTGCTGTTGTTGTTTTTATTTTTGTTTTGTTTGGATTTTGTTTTTATTTTTATTTATTTATTTATTTATTTGTTTATTTATTTATTTATTTTTGGTTTTTCGAGACAAGGTTTCTCTGTGTAGCTTTGCGCCTCTCCTGGAACTCACTTGGTAGCCCAGGCTGGCCTCGAACTCACAGAGATCCGCCTGGCTCTGCCTCCCGAGTGCTGGGATTAAAGGCGTGCGCCACCACCGCCCGGCTATTTTTGTTTTTAAATTTGGTTTTGTTTTGGGGAGGTTGCAAGAGCAGGGAGCAGATGCTAGGAGACAGGGAGATAATTGGGATCAGAACATATGATGTGAAATCCACAGAGAATCAATAAAAGTAAAAAAAAAAAACCACAGCATGATATTGGTATAAAAACAGATACATCGATCAATGGAATCAAACCAAAGACCCAGACATAAATCCACACACCTATGGACACTTGATTTTTGACAAAGAAGCCAAAATTATACAATAGAGAAAAGAAAAGATCTTCAACAAATGGTGTTGCATTACTGGATGCCATTATGTAGAAGAATGCAAATAGATCCATATCAATTACCCTGCAAAAAACTCAAGTCCAAGTATGTTGTGAGATATTTGTACACTGTGTGAATATGTATTGCTGTAATAGGTGTAATAAACAGCTGAATTGCCAATAGCTAGGCAGGAGGTATAAGCAGAACTCAGGGAAGAAAATGACATCATCACCCCCAGACAAACAGGAAGCACTCTAGAGAACAGGACATCCACATTCCCAAGAGGTGGTTGGGTGGGTTATGGATGTTTGTTATTGTTTGGAAGGAGTGATTACAAGTTGTTATTGGCAATACCTAGAAAAAAAATCTAAACAAAGGAGATTAGATCACGGATCTCTTTCTGAAGGGAAAAGGAGGGGATATGGTATAGAAATGATAGGATAACCGGGCAGCTGTGGCACACGCCTTTAATTCCAGCACTCCGGAGGCAGAACCAGGCAGATCTCTGTGAGTTCGAGGCTAGCCTGGTTTATGGAGTCATATCTAGGACAGGTACTAAAACTACACATAGAAACCCTGTCTCAAAGAGAAAGAAAGAAAGGAAGAGAGAAAGAAAGAAAGAAAGAAAGAAAGAAAGAAAGAAAGAAAGAAAGAAAGAAAGAAAGGAAGGAAGGAAGGAAGGAAGAAAGAGGATGGGATAAAAAAGGGTAGATAGTTGAGTCTACTAAGGATTCAAGATGAAGATGAGTGACAAGAATACATTATGTGCATGTATGAAATTGTCAAGGAACAAATTTAAAAGATTTTTTTAGAAAATAAAAAATTATTTTCTTACAATAGTTTCCAGAATGTAATTATAGGAAGAAAAATTTAATGAGCAGCCATGAAGTTTTTAAACATATGGAGAACATTTATTTACAACTATTCAAAGTGGGAATTTCATTGAGAATCCTAAATTTCTGGAGAGTCTAGAATTCTGAAAACATAAATCTATGCATACATCTTCTACATTTGTAATCAATAAATATTTGAATATGTATTGAAGATTTTTGAGACTGAAAATCATGAAAACATTATCAGAGAGATGACAGGTTAAGGTGCCTCTAGGTCTGACTTTGAGCTCTATTACTGGACCCATCAAGTCCTGAAAATTGTCCTCTGATTTCTGTATATTTACAGTGGCATGTACACACCCATACATATACATGCATTAATTAAGTTTATCTAATTAAAGGGTAATATAATTGTGAAACATATAGCAAGCTCTGTAATTTTATATATATATATATATATATATATATATATATACATATATGCATGGAATGTTTGTTAGCAAATATTCACATAAGTTAACCTTTCTTACAAAGCCCACTGAAATTATCTTGAAGGTGAAAAAATCAGGAATGGCTCTTATATCTGTATATCTGTTCATAGGGACATTGGTGTCAGTTTTTGCAGCAAATTGAACACCATGAAAATAAAAATAAGCTCTATTTTATACTCATATGTACTTTATGGATCAGATTTTAACATACATTCTGAAATACCTGTGGAATGGTATAATGTAGTTTGATTATATCTCGTGTGAAATAGACTTTCAGCATCAGCATACCTAGGCAAAGTACATGATATTAAGCATGTGATAACCTGGTATTGTAGTTTATAATTCTCCTCCTCCTCCTTCTCCTCCTCCCCTTCTTCCACCACCACCACCACCACCACCACCACCACCACCACCACCACCACCACCTCCTCCTCCTTCTCCTCCTATCCATTTTCTTCTTCTCAGATTTTTCTAAAGTTTTCTTTTTTAATGTGTACAATTGAATAAAGGTTAAAAAATACTGCAAAGCACTACAAAGCATATTTTCTACACCGAAGACCTGCATTTGCCTGAGAACCCGTGCTTTCTTCATTGGTATGCCAAGTTAGTTTTTTCCCATCTACATTTTCACCTGCTTGGAAACAGCTGCTGGCAGCTATGCTTAGTATCAGACTGTTCCATTGATTTTCTTAAGTTCTAATGATTTTTTTCTTGCAAAACAAATTATTTAAATACAATGACTAGAATTACTTAAAAGCTTACTGGGCTTGGATACTAAAATAAACAATTCATTTCTAAGCAGATGTATTTCTGCTGTTTAGAAAGAGAGTTCTGTGAAATGTGAGGAATAGGTAATGTCTTAGGGTTTCTATTGCTATGAAGAAACACCATGATCATGGCAACTCTTATAAAGGAAAAAGTTTAATTGGGGTGGCTTACATTTTCAGAGGTCTAGTTTATTGTCATTATGGTGTGATGTGACATGGTGGTGTGCCGGCAGACATGGTGTCGGGCAAGGAACCAAGAGTCCTACATCTTGACCCACAGATGGCAGGAAGTGATCTGATTGTCACACTGAGCAAAGCTTGAGCAAAGGATACCTCAATGCACACTACCACGGTGACACACTTCCTCGAACAAGGCCACACCTACTCCAAAAAGGCCACACCTCCTAGTAATACCACTCCCTATGAGCTTATGGGGGCCAATTACATTCAAACTACCACACATAGTTACTGATTTTATGTGATCTATGTTTCATACTTTTACAAGTGTCTTTGGAGTTTGATGTATCACATTAGAAGACTTTTATTTTTCCTTGTGTGTGGGAATATGACTAGTGAGAACGTGATGACTGTGCTCTCTTTTCTCTATTCAGTCTTGTCACATTGCGCTAGACTCTTTCCATCTTTCAGGCTTGGGGCAAGTAGATCAGCTCAACTAAGCAACAGAGATCATAATTTTTATTGCTGACGATGATAGATGCAGTTTTATGAAATTTTCTTAAAATTAAAGGTGAGTGGATCACACTTTGGGATCACTACTATGTGGAAAAATAAATGAAAATCTGAGCAAATATATGGAAAAATTCTGACACTTGAAAAAATGACTTTACAGAAAAATGAGGTCTATAATTCATAGGTTGTTCTGAATGTTATGTCTTCAGCTGTTAGTTCTTTGATATTACTCACTTTTAGTAAATTGAGAGGTTCATCTTTGGTAGGCCATCCAAACCCTGTTTCTCACTGTGTTTTGATCTTCAAACATTGACAAAGATGAACAATGAAAACACTGACTTGGACATTCAAATAGAATGCTAACCAGTTCACTCAAGCTTTATGTACCATGTGCTTTTAAGCTGACTGTCCTTTGTCCAAGTATAAGCTATAATAAGTAAAATAGAAAATCAAATCCTTATATACCAATAATTACTGAAGTCTAATGTATGGAATTATCTAATTAAAAGCGTGGAGTTGCTGAATAGCTGGAATCAAAGCCCAGCTGTGTGCTGCCTGAATCTTCAGGAGACATCTGTTTTAAAGACAGACACAGCTTGAAAGTTAAGAGAGCAGGAGGTATATCAGATAAAACAGACAAGTGTACAGCACTGAAAAGACACAAAAGAATCAGCCAGCATGCCTTGCATGCCTTGGTGGTTTTTAAGGAGAGTGAGAGAGTGAGGGATACACACACACACACACACACACACACACACCAGAGAGAGGGGGAGGGGGAGGGAAAGAGGGGAAGGGAGAAAGAGAGATAGGCAGAGACTGGAAGGAGAATGTCATTCGTGAAACATGAGAGACATTCTAGGCTATTATACTAATGGTAAAAGGAGAAAGATATATAAATACAAATATCAAATGATCTCATATACATGTAGATTCTCAATTAGTCCCTTAATCCCTTTGAAGTGGGGGAAAGAATGCTAAGCAGTGCTAGAGTGTGGGGGAAATGTAGAGTTTGGTCATAGTTTAAAAACTTTTGGCTATCAGTAAAAACACATGGAGAGCTATTATGCATAGGGTGACTGTAGTTAACAATCACGGTGTGTTTTTATTTGTAATTGTTAAAAGGATTAATCTTGGGCATTCTTGGCACATACAAAAATGCAATTTGTGTTGTGAAGGATTCTGGCAATCATTTCAAGATGTACATGAGTATGCAAACACCACTTTGCTCTCCTTGAAGTTATTCAGAATTACTAGTTTGCCTGAATAATATAAAATAAAGTGACTATGAAAACACGTTCTTGGTCTCTTATTTTATCCAATGCTGTATCAGTGGCATTTTAAGGGTGTCACTGAGCAATGCCATGCTTAAGATGCCAGTGCATAGATTTACCATTTGTGGGCTGCCTGTCTTGCATTTATCATATTGTAGATATCAGGCTTGTCTTCTCTTTCCTCCCATCACCTGTCACTGTAAGCCCAGGGACACACTATTTATTAGTTAATCAATTCCTCAAATGTTTTGCAGACATTTTTTTAACCTACTTACCTACTCATTTGAAAGCAAATGAATCCCTTCCCCTGTTATGTGCATTAAAACACTTACCTTTTAATTTTAGTAGGCATGCTATGAGATATTTCCTATTGTCAACACTACTTTATTGATGATAAAAGTGAGATGCAGGAAGGAAAAGTAAATTATGACTCAGTGTCACATAAACAAGAAATGCTGATCCAAGACTTACGTTGTAAGCCAGATCCTATTGCTCGTAGGCTGCATCATGGATGCTGCTGTGCAAGTCCTCTCAAGTTGCCAAAACTCAGTACCAGAAACTGGGAAGCTTCAATACCTACTTTTATTTTTTTTACTGCTGTTATGAAGGCTGGTATAGATGGAAGATCAAGCTTCTTGGTGTTTCAGGCTCCAGGGAGATCCTCCCTTCTCTCTTATATTTCTGGTAACCTCTAATTTGTGACATCATATGATAGGGAGGGACATATCTTGGGGCCATTTTTCTCCATAATATTTTTATTGATTCTTTGAGAATTTTCCATTATGAACTCTGAGCACACTCATTTCGCAGTCTGCTCAGCTCCATCTCCCAACCTTGTGACTGTCCTCCCCCCACCCTGCAAATAAAATGGAAGAAGAAGAAAAAAAAAAACAAACAAGTCCAATCTGTTGCCAGTATACTCACTGGAGCATGGTCAAACTCCTGGTGGCCAGCCCCTTACAGAAAACTGAGTCCTTCTCCATCCACACCCCTGCCAGAAGTAATTAATTGTGGAGAGCTACACTTCAGTGTCTTTATCAAAAAATTTTAAGAGTTCTCTTTGTTGGCTTTCTGTCTAAGCTGTTACCTCCTTTGGAGAGGTGGGAGTGGAGTGGGGGTAGGGGTTACTACAGAAGTCCTCTATGTTACTTTCTCATAAGTCTGCAGTCATCGATACCACGGCAAAAGTAGCTTCCTTGCCCTTTATAGTCAGCCATAACATAGATCATAGACTTACACATGGTCTCTGGTGGCAGCACAGCCCACGGTCATCAACATGGCACTCTGCTGCTGCACAGGTCATGGATACCATCATAGTCCTCAGTGGCAGTAAAGGCCAAGGACATCAATATAGCTTCAGTCAGCAGCATAGACGATTGGACATCTGAGTGGCCTTCAGTAGTAACATAAGCCTTGGACATCAACACAAACTATGACTGCAGTAGCACCATGGACCCAGACATGGTCCTTGTTGGCCCGCACAAGGACAGTCATCAAAATAGCCTCAGGTGGCTACATAAACCACTCACATCAACATGGCCTCCAGGGGAAGCACAGCCCATGCTCTTCAGCATGGCCTCAGGGGGTAGCTCAGACAAAGGATGACCCTACAACCTTTGCTGGTAACTCATGCCAGGGACATCAACGTGGCTCCCAGCTGCTGTAGGACTAGAGATATCTACATGAACCTCATGCTTTAACATGGCCTGAGGCAGCAGATCACAGATAACTAACTGGCCTCCAGGGGCAGAATAGACACAGAGATCTTTCAAGGAGGTCCAGTAAAAAAAAATGAACCTTTCTTCATCTTGGACATTTTGTCATTGTGCAGAATCAGGGTGATCCTGCAGCTAGACAACATGATAGAGGCTGAGTTGGAGTACAAGCTCCAGGTGCTGCCTATCACCCTGTCTGTCCTACTCTGCAACAAAATGTTCCCTGTTCCACTGCAGGCTTCTCCAGTTCCACCTCTCTCCAGCACTCACTCACTGCTCTATTCCTCTATCTTTTCCACCACTCCATCCAATAATCTCTCATCATTCATCATAGTGACACTGGAAACTGTAAAGCCAACCCTACCTGCTTCTTATACAGTCACCTTAGCAATGGGTTTCCAGAAACTGCCTTTCTCCTGTTTCACATGGTCTACTCTGACATCTTCAGTTCCACCTACAAATCCTGTCTTCTCCAAAAAGACTGCAACTTTGTTCTTGATATCTTCAGACGTGAGACACAGTTTAACTTTCTCTTTATGATTTGTTCCGTGGCAAAGCGAGTCATTGCAGTGAATCATTGGTCTGGCTCAAGGTTTCTGGTTTCTGACACACCTTTAGTACTGGACCATCATTAAGACTTGTCTTGGATATCCTGATATTTCCAGAGTCATGATGATACTACAGCTCTAGTTTTGTAGGACAGGCTCCTTCATGTGCTCTAGCAGATCGCAGATGGGGTAGATGTTGGACTGGACCAATTCAAAGTACTGGATCTGGACCTGAGGGTAGCTGAGTTGGTCAGTTGCTGGCTAGGCCCCTGTGGTTTCCACTAATGCTGGCCAGGCCTCTTGATGTTATTTGTGAAAGGATACTAATATCATTATGAGTTTTTTAACCTTATGACCTTACTGAGTCCGAATTATCTCCTAAAGTCCTTAATGCCTTCATTTACTGAATTAGGACTTTCATCAGATGAATCTGAGGGCAGCCGCTAATCCAGTTTTAACAACTGCCATTCTGACCACGGTCCTGGCCATAGGACTTTTGGCACATTGTTAATGAGCAGATAGATCAGGGCTACTCATCATGTTCCTAACATCAGCAAAATGTTCTTTGCCTGTCCCATCATCAGTAGTATATAGTAAGACAAGTATACAGCAAGGCTTTATTTATTTTCACTCAGAAAACTCTTAAGGAAAAAAAAAACATCCTTTCAACAATTTCAAAATATTTCTTTACTCTACATGTTAAATACAAGATGAAAAAAGTACTAGATAATGCATACTTGTGAATTTTAAGTAGAAAATATTAAATTCACTGATGGAAAGATCATGATTTTATTGCATGATTAATTCATTACTAAGCATTGAAGTTCCATATTCCCCAAATTCAGCTGTCCTGAAAGCTTCTAAGCAATGCCCACATCTCCCTGTAGAAATGCTGGCACTAGATGCAGGCCAATGTATCAGTTTTCTGGCTTGTTGTTGTTGTTGCTTTTGTTGTTTTTGTATTTTACATGGGTGATGCAAATCAAACTCAGGTTAGACTTCTGTAGCAAGTTCTTTTATCTACTGGACCATCTCACTTTCTCCTAAACCGTTTCAGAAATAATAAAAGCGTCTACTCAGAGTCATATATGATTGATTGGTTGATTGATTGATTGATTTTACCTTCAGAAGATTACTATGGGTTCATGACCATAGCCAGCTGAGGTGAGGTTCTGAAGCCAGAGAATATTAGAAGAGAGAGATACAGGGGTACTTAAAGAAAAGAAACAGGCCCATTAGTTTCCAAGTATTATGTGTTTAATTGTATTATGTTTCAATCATAATTCCATCCTACAAATTCTTAATTTTTAACTTGGATAGAAACAAACAAACAAACAAACAAAAAGACCATTAGATTCATAAAGCAAGCCTAACATTCTAGAAAAAATCCTATCAAAAAGCAGGCCAATAAGAATCATTTAAATTTGCATATGCACATCCCTGGGACTTTGTTCTTTCTGCCAGACCCTGTGGTGATCATTTGCATAAAAAAGGCATGGCGCAAAGTCATCTATGCTGAAACCTTACAACAACAGATCATTTCACTAAAGACAAGGATTAATCACTTTAGAATTGGTAACATAACAAATTAAGTAATAAACACAAGTTTTCAGTTCTATTAGCAACATCAGATGCGGTCTGTAAGCTACCTTAAATCCTTCACAGCTAAGGCTAAGATGACAAAGTGAGCGAACTATGAATTTTATCATTCACAAGGAAATTGCCAATGCCGTGTTCTGTACTGATAAATAACTCAAATACAAAGATTCCACATCAGGAAAATACTTTATTAGATACGTTACATGCTAAATGATATAAAGGTGACACTAATTCAGAAATCTATTAAATTTTCCTCACTACAGATCATTGAATCATCAGATTTCAATAAATGGGCCTCGTAAATAGTACCGTTAAATGCCTCAGAGAAATGAAAAATGTTATGCAATTTGTGAAAGTTACAAATAAACATCTAGGGATGAATTATTCAAAGTGAAAATGAGTATTTGAAGCAAATGAGGTACAATGAAAGCAATACAGAAGCAGTGACTGCGTGGCAACCACAATAGGAAAAGTATGTGGGTTTTGTGTGTGTGTGTGTGTGTGTGTGTGTGTGTGTGTGTGTGTGTGCATGTGCGCACGTGCCTGCCTGTGAACATGTGTATGTGTGGATAGCGGTGTCTGTGCTGCATACATGTGGTTACATGTGTGTGTTTGGTTGTGTGCACCCAAGTGTGTACGTACAGAGGCTGGAACAAAATGTCACATGTCTTGCTCTATCACTCTTCACCTATTTCCTAGACACAAGATGTATCATTGAACATAAACCTCACTATTTCAGCTAGGTTGGCTGTCTACTGAGATCCAGGTATTCATCTATTCCCTCCCCCAAATACAAGGCTTACAAGGGTATGTGTTCATGGCGAGCCTCTTATATTGCAGTTGGGGGTTAGAACTCAGTTCCTCACGCTTGTGTAGCAAGTACTCTTACTCACTAATCTATCTCTCCAGCCCTAAGTATTTTTTTTTTTCAGGAGTTAACTATGAAACATCCAAGGCTTAATTAACTATGTTGTTTTAGTACATGTTGTAGCAGTTGATGAGTTCCATTCTATTAATTCTAGGTCATCACTGAGTTCAATCTAAGTAACAAGCTAGCTGTTAGTGATTCTTCTATCAAACACAATGTTTTTCTAAGTATATCTATATCAAATATTTGTTTTAATTCTGGTATATTACACATCTTGGTCTCATTCCTTCAGAAGGCACAACCACACATGTTCCTCAGAGTTCCGTAAAAATATTTTAGCATGATCTTGTAGTTCTTTGGATGGTTAAACTATTTCCTCCATGTCCATATCAAATACCACCTCTCTGATGCCCAGTTCACTCAGCATTGCCTGCCAATCCTCTGTTGTCTTCCAGTTCCTTATATTCAAGGGCATCTCCCCAGGAGAGGAGCAAGGGTCACTTCTGGCTTTCATGAACTGGTGCATGCAGAAGCGATTTTCTTACTGCTTCAGATTATGCCGCCTTTTCTTGAGCAGGGATGAGCGGTTGTATTACTCAGTTTCTCCACTTGCTGCATCATGTGACTGATCTTCCCGTCCCACAGCCTCATGAGGCTGGCTGAGAGGCTATTTCATTACTTGTTTAAAAGTCTTCCCCAAATCAAGCATTTCAGATGCACAGTTTTCCTGATCACCATAGGCTTCTGTTCTGGGCAAATATTGAGGCAGATGAGGACACACTAAGCCATAGACTTCTTTTTCTTCTTTTGTGAAGGTGGAATTTCAGGTGGTCTTCACTCACTGCCACCTTTATCTCTCCTTCCACATTTTTCAACTACTACTGTAAGTTTTTCAAATTCAGAAGCAGAGCTTAGGCAGTACAGAAAGGCAAGGGAAATTGGGGGGTCCATGAGAAGAGAGAGAAAAGCCCTTCACCCTTGAATCTAATTGAAGTTTTGGGCAGTAACTAAGCAAATATTCTAGTTACACTAATTATATGATTAACAGTTGCTTAAATCTTTTCTTACTTCCACATTGTATGCTTGTCATCTTCTTGGGTACCAACAGAAAGTCCATTACAGGGAAAGGATGTGCACTAAAGCCTTGGTGCAACCCCAGTAGCTTTGAATTTTAAGTTCTCAGACTATAATTCCATCCAAGCATGTCTGGATCCTCCTTATTTATTATCGATAGCCTCAGATTCCAGCTCTGCGGACTATCTTCAGGGTTCATCTAGGACTCTACAGGAAGTGAAGGCAACTTAGGGTATCTGAGGGCCAATGAATTAACTCACATGTGTGCTCTTTCAAACATGTCTCTTTATTCTCTTTTCCTCTAATTTTCTTGTCCTAATTATCTATAATTTCTTAGCTCTAGTTCTCTGTTCTCATCCTCCAGCTTCTCCTCATCTAGTATAAAAATTCACTTTCAACGGGAGGCTTGAAGCAATAAAAAATATTACAAGAGTTACCTCTCATTTGTCAAAAGCACATTCCTAGGGTAAGTGATAAGGAGCTGAGCCATTTATCATAGCAACACAAGGTTTCAAAGTTTCAGGACCAGAGGCAGGGGACACAGTGCCCAGTAGGACAAATTTTGAGACAGCTCTTTATCAGCAGACTTGGCAAGCGAAGAACTAGCATGATTTTCTTAGGGCACTTTATGTAGATAACTATGGTTAGACATGTGCAACTCTGACCTTGTGCATAAGTGTAAAGGTTTAAACTTATTATTAATAGACAAAGGCCTTTAGTCTAGTTTGAACTTGCTCTGAGGTAAAAATGAACTAAATGTGTGCAGTTAGTCTGAGCAAAAAAAACAAAGCAGACTTTTAAGTGTCTACAGTCTTTGTGGAACAACAAATCCAGCCATGAAGTACATCCTAACATATAGTCCATACATCAAAATTACACAGTCCAATGAGAAGTCATCTTCCTGACCACTCACAAATATATGTGCCCATAAGACTGAGATATAATCATGAGATTGTATGTACACATTACATGAAAATGCATGGTAATGGGGAGATATCATAGCTGTTATCGCACAAATGAAATTACAAATGAAAGCAACCAGTTTTTCAGAATCCGTGGCCCTGCAGGTCCTGCCCAACAAGAGTTCCTCCATCAGAGAACCATTCATCTGGTGTGCTGGCATCTGAATTATCAAGTGCTATAAGCTGTAATTGTGTCATGGCCCACAATAGCTCGTGACAGTTGCTCCTGACACCTTTATCTTCCATATCAAAAGAAAGAGAGAAAAATAAATAAATTCTAAGCAAGCATTTGAACTGTAATCTGAGAGCCACCAAACTTGTATATGGTGCTAATGCTAAGTAAATTAAATTAATTGTTCACTGTCCCTTGAGAATCCTAGTGTCTTCCAGGGACATTCCATTTGCAGATATTTTCCCCAGTTGAATGTTACTATCCATAGGAAGGACAAAAGTTACTTTAACAAGAGGGCATAGTGTTCCATGTTGCACAAGGAAGGATGAACACAGAGGGGTTGGCCCTACTGGTGCTCTGTCCTCAGACTTGGACTTAATTGCATGTATTATCACCCATAGCATGGGCAACACACCTACTGCAAACTCATCTTCCATTCTCTCATGTCCCTTACTGGGCAATATATGCTCTCTACATGAGTACCCACACCTCTTAAAAGAAACAGGTCAACAGGGGATGAAAATGTCATAAAAAGAACGTGGTCATACTGAAAACAATAGTATACTTCCCAGGTTTTTAATTTGAGATTGCCATGTGCTCATAACTTTTCAATCTGAGCTGACGTATGTGAGTCATTGTCCTATCACTGCTTATTGACTTAACTTTGTGTCCTGCTTGACCTTAGATTCCTTCCTTATGTGCTACAGTCCCATCATTACAGTCTTTACCACTCTCTTAGTTAGACTTTCATTGTCAAGACAATTCAATGAATTTTTACAATAAGGTAAAAAACATATGGATTCTTTTTTTCTAATGATTCCAAACCTTAATCACATCAATTCTCCTTCACCAATCTGATCCATTATGCGTCTCTCACTAAATGTGCCCACAGCTCTTCTGCACTGACTGGCCACCTCTGCCCTCACAGGTAGAATATGTTAGCAAACTCTCCAGGATCCCCTTTCTATGCTCTTGATTTAGGAAAATGATTTATAAATGTAAGTCATTTCCAGTGTAAAAAAAAATTCTTAAATTTTTTTAGTAGTCAGATTTCATATTCAAAGGGATAAAAGAATTCACTGAATCTATGTAGAAATACTCTGATTTTAGCAGGACTATAAAAACTTTAGGTTAATAAAAATTTCATCAACTGTACAGTTCTTGTGTTAAGTTATTTTTATAAAATGTACAGTGAAATACACCCATTTAATTGATCTGTGAGAATAATTTATTAAGTATCATTGAATCTACTATCCATCATGACAAGCTGATTTAAAAAGAAAATTCTTCAACACCAGGCTTAGTCCCAGCAATATTTTCATTTGAAAAAGATGGCTGCATATCATATGATACATATCAGCAAGATATGTTATTATTAGATAACCAATATAAGGTTGAGGAGATTTTAGAATATTCAATAAGAATATAAAGTAGAAAAGCATTATTATTCAAAATCCTATCATCACAACACTATTGTTAATATGTTTTTTATTTAGAGGTATCTCAATTATATATGGCATTTTATAACAATATATGTATATATATAAAGATTGTATAACTTATAATTAAATAATATACATTTATATGTATTATTATATGTTGTATATGTTATTTTGTATGTTGAGTTTTAAATTTAGTGATTTAAAATGAGACTTGCCCAAAAGGATCTTTAAAACACTTTCATAGCTCCATAATACCCCATTATTTACATATCAAATGCATTTTAATATTATCAGTTATTAAAATATTCTGTTTCAACTTCAACCCTTCTGTCATACATTCCACTCCATGACTCCTGGCTACAATGCTGTACAATATGTAATTAGGACCATTTATTTGCATGATGTTATAGTTAATGTTGTGATCAGTTCTTTTCAAGTCTGTGTGTCTGTAACTCTGCTTAGAGATAGACATTTCACATGAACTGTAACACTCACTTTTTACTCTTGATACCTCAATAGAAATGAAGACAGTCAGAAAAACGTTTTTACCCTCTCAAAGGATGAATTTGGGAATGGGAATGAAGAAAACGTTTCAATTTGAAGCTTACTCCTTCCCTCCTCAGTTTGAAATCTATAATCCTGAAGCCAGTGTGTGCCCTAGTGAGCCTTTGTGGCTTACCATTAATAATACAGGCTTTGTTCTGCCAGGGAGGCTCCTGGATGTTCAAGGAAGTCTGTAATCAGATGTCCAGGCTTTTGATTTTGTGCTTCAACATCAGGAAGCCTGTGTTGCCACATAACTAAAGCATGTTCTCTTAAAGCTCTTTCAGGGTCTTAGTTCTCAGGCAGAGAATAAGGTTGCTATTTATAGAAATTCAGTTTCTAAGTTTCTGAACATTTCAATAGTTTTGAAAACACTGTCAAACAAGGTGACCCTAATTTATACTTTCAATAGTAGTATTTGACTATGTTATATATATTGAATATATATATATATATATATACATATATACATATATACATATATATATACATATATATATATAAATTTTAATATCACCACTTAGGAGATTATATCTAACTAGCATAAGCCCTAAGGAAAATCCAATGTTGTCTGATGATCACCTAAGGTAACAAACCTTTAAGCTAATAAGGATGAATGTTTTATATATTTATGGCTTTAAACTCATTCTTTCTAATTTACTGAGTGGGGGGGAGAAAACAAGGGAAGAAGGAAGGAGGAGCAAGCACGAAGGTAAGAAGGAGTTACATGGCCCTGAAGTGGTATTTACTGAATAAGGGAAAACATCTATAAACTTGCTATGGCATTAACTATATGAAAGCCAATTGTCAATAAAGCCAGTAAGTTAAAAATATCAACATATACTTCAATTCAATAGGGTCACATATCACTACACAGATGTAACATCACATTCAGTTGTGGAAAAGCTCAAAGTTTCTTCCCTGAGACCAGGAACAAAATAACAATACCCACCTTTACCATGTTCTTTAACACAACACTGAACACAATACTCAAAACAATTAAGCAAAAGAAAGAAATTAAAGCTACACAAACTGAACATGTAAAAATAAAACTGTCTCTATCTTATGACATGATCTTTTACAAAACACAAAGCACTTCATCACAAAAACATGTTATAAAGAGTTCTGTGAATTTGGGGTACAAAATCTACACATAAATATTAGCTGTGTTTCTATATGGAGTGATGAACTATCTAAAAACAAGCCTGAAAGTAGTATTCTATGTTATTTAGCATTCCAAAAACAATTGAATATATTTATTCAAAGAAAGGAGTAAAACATTTATATAGTAAGAGCTACAAAACATCAATGAAAGAAAGGTTGTCAGAAATCCATGAAAATGCGTACAACATTCAGCAATGGGGGATTTTAGCATCCAAAGTCCTCTTCACATTCTGCACTATCCATATTGACTTCTAATGGCTAATTTAACAATCACTGAAAAATCTAGTCTTATAATTTATATCCTGCCAGCAAATGTCCTGAACAGCCACAAAAACATTTGAACAAGAAGAAGAAATCTGGAGAAACCACACTTGCGGTTTTTTAAATTATACTACAAAGTTGTATTAATCACAACAGAACAGCACAAGAACAATAGAACCACATGGGAATTCCAGAAGTAACCACGTGGATCCACAGTCAAGTCATCTTCAATGAAGTTATCTTGGACACACACACACACACACACACACACACACAAAATGTACAGTTTCTTTTAATGTACCATAGAAACTGGACATATGCAGAATAATAAAGTGATTGAATCTTTATGCTATATAGCCCCCAAGACCCCTCAAAATATAAATGATATAAATGTAAAGTCTGAAACCATAAAAATCCTAAAGAAAACGAGAAAAATCCATAATACTTTTGTTGAAAAAAATTGTTATGATACCAAAACTAAGGACAATAACAACCAAAATAGCAAGACAGAGGACATTAAAGTCAAATTTCCCCTATAACAAGAAGACAATTTAAAATTGTGATGACAATCCTGTTTAAGGAAGAAAGTATTTGGTGACCACACTGCTTTTAAAGGATTAATAGCAAAAACAAGGGTTGGGGTGGTGACTCAGTGGTTTATGTGCTTTCCATGCATAAAGCTCTGCAGCTGATTCCCAGTACCCACAGAAAACACTGAATATGAAATCATGCACATGCAGTTCCAGCGCTGAGGAGGGGGAGAGATGGGTATTCACGGGACTCACTGTCCTAATTAACAAACTTCAGATCCCTTTGAAAGATCCTGTCTCCAAAAAAGAGGTCAGCTCCTGAGCAACAATATGTGAGATTGACTTGTGGCCTTTGCATAAAGCCATGCATGTGCACTCACTCACACACAAACAGGTGCACACATTGGCACATTGTACATATGGAAAAAAGTATGCAACATAAACAAAGACATAAACCACTAAAGAACAACAAAACAGAACCAAGCACCAAATTCTAATAAAATAATCTAAAAAAGAGGATATTTAAATCACTAACAAGTACAGGAAAAGGTACTTGATATCACTAATTGTCAGGAACATATAAAGCAAAAATAATATATCACATCACGTTTACTAATGTGACAATTACTAAAATACCAAAAGATGATTGATGAGAATTAAGGCATGGAAACCTCCATAGACTGCTAGTGTTTCTGTTAATTGATACAGACAAAATCCCATGAGCATTAACCATGCATAAAGAACTGTAGGCAAATAAGGAATGCAGAGTGAAGGAGATGTAGTCTTCCCCATTGAAGTGCATGCTCCTTGATTATCTAATATCAAATGGTTATCCCTGAAAATATGCATGCAAGATTATACAGACTAAGATTATACAGACTAAGCTATATATATGTATAAGAATATATAAGTCTATATATTTCACATGTAACAACAATAAAAAGAGGTCATAAATCTTAGAAAGCAATGAGAGGTATATGGAAGGCTTTGGAAGGAGGAAAAGATGTAATTATATTATAATCTCAAAAGTGAAAGAAGTAATAAAGACGTATTTGGTGACAAAGGAAGACTCACCACATGCTCCAATAACCTCACTTCCTGCTATATAGTCACAGCATATAAAGTCATTATTTCAAAAGATAACCTACATGTTCATAGAAACAATATTGATAGTTGTCAAGATACTGAATTGACTTAAATGTCCTTCAGTGGACAAATGGATAAATTAAAATGAGGCATATAAACACAATGGAGCAAAAGGACATGGATAGAGAAATGGACAAGATGGAAAGAGAAGAGGGATTAGTAAGAGTGATAGGAGGCAAGAGAGGGCAGCATAGTGAATATGATGCCATATATGCATACATGAAATGTCAAAATGAAACCTATTATTCTATATAATTGATATAAAAACTACCCAAATCCTATGGAACAAACCAGGTACAGAAAGACATGTAGTGTATTAACTCAGTTATATTTTGAATCTAAAAGAACCTTGATATTATGAAAGTCAAGGGTTAGAACAGTGATCCACTTGAAGCTACAACAGAGGAGGAAATTACATGTTATTCTTTAAGTGTCAGGATTTTATTGTTGTAATAAAGTTAACCATAACAAAATGCAGCCTAGGGAGAGAAGGGTTTATTTGCCTCATGCTTTCACATCACTGTTCATTATTGAAGGAAGTCAGGACAGGAACTCAAAACAGTCCGGAAGCCTGGATGCAGGAGCTGATGCAGACCCAGGGAGGAGTGCTGCTTACTGGCCTGCTTTCCATGATTTGCTCAGCCTGTTTTCCAACCTAGGAACATCTCCTCAGGGGTGGCATCACCCACAGTTGGCTGGGCTTTCCCTCATCGATCATTAAGCAAGACAGTGCCCCACATACTTGCCTACAATCTGATGTAAGCATTTTCTCAGATGAGATTCTTTTTTCCAGATATCTCTAGTTTGTGTCAAGTTAATACAACCAACCAAAGAAATGACAAGACCACCTGCACATTAAGGATACAAACTTTGAATTGTAATGCGAACCATGCTGGAGACCTAATGGCATAGTAGAGTAACTAAATTGCTTAGGAATGTACTGTATACTTGAGATTTGGTGAGTGTAGAGAGTACATGGTCCTTGTGCATATGGATAAGCACTAGAGAAGCCAGGAAAGTGCTGTGGGATGTATGGCAAATGTGTTGCTAATTAATCAATAAAACACTGATTGGCCGTTGGCTAGGCAGGAAGTATAGGCGGGGCAAGGAGGAGAATAAAGCTGGGAAGTGGAAGGCTGAGTCAGAGAGACACTGCCAGCTGCCACGATGAGAAACAGCTTGTGAAGATGCCGGTAAGCCACGAGCCATGTGGCAAGGTATAGATTAAAGGAAATGGATTAATTTAAGCTATAAGAACAGTTAGCAAGAAGCCTGCCACGGCCATACAGTTTGAAAGCAACATAAGTCTCTGTGTTTACTTGGTCGGGTCTGAGCGGCTGTGGAACTGGCAGGTGATAGAGATTTGTCCTGACTGTGGGCCAGGTAGGAAAACTCTAGCTACAAATGGCGTCCAACGTGGTGGCAAGAGTTTCCACCTAAAAACTGAGAAAAAAAGATTCTAAAACGGAGCTAAAAACAGCTTCCTAATTGTCTCTCTCAAATGAGCGGCAGCTGCTGGTTTCAGCTACTGGTGGGTTCCTGGCGTGCGTGCTCGACCTGCAGTATGGCGGGAATGAGGCCTCTGCAAGTGGCACATTAAGCTGCATGGTGGATTTAGACTTTGCTAATACAAAACAAAAAAAAAAGAGGTTTCTGGACTACACGCTGCTTGGATAAAAGCATAGACCCACGATAGCTCCCAGAGCTGATGGTAAAGTACCACGGCCATGTTGGGAAGCTGAGGTGGGCGGAGCCAGCAGCCACAGCTGCTGCAGTTTAAAGGAATAGATTCACATTAAGACAGATTCAGATGTAATAGTTTAAAATGTGTGTAAAAATGTACGTAGGCTTGAAAGAGAGAGAAAAAGGAATATATACAGTTATATAAAGAAATAAATAGTTTTTAAAAATAAAGTCTTTAAAGAGACAGTAAAGGTAGTATAAAAAATAAGCCACGTGAAGATGAATATTACACAGAGAATCTGGATTGTGTTGTCTTTGGGATTCTTAACTGCAGAGAGATATTTGATTGTAAAGGAAGCTGAGTTAAACCAGTACGTATATTTTAAAGATACCTTAACTTCAAAATTTGGATATAAGGATATGTTACTTTGGAAAGGAGTCTCTGCTTTTGTTCCCACAGAAAACCAGAGGCTATGGATTTGTTCAAGATTAAGATACATCAGGTTTGACCAGCCAAGACCCCCTGAAGGTCTCCGATGACACCATGGCCCAGATGATCCAACATCCAGAATGGTTTGAAGGCATCTGGCTCAGACGATACAGCCTCATGGACTATTCCATAATTCTAAAATTTTCTTTGTTTCCCCATAAGATACAGCGCCCCCTTCCAGCAGGAAGTAGTAAGAGAAGCTACGCCCAAATTCCCAAATTATATGTAATTTTACTTTGTTAAGGTTAAAACCTTCCTTTTTGAAAAAAAAAAAAAGGGGGGGAAGTGCTGTGGGATGTATGGCAAATGTGTTGCTAATTAATCAATAAAACACTGATTGGCCATTGGCTAGGCAGGAAGTATAGGCGGGGCAAGGAGGAGAATAAAGCTGGGAAGTGGAAGGCTGAGTCAGAGAGACACTGCCAGCCGCCACGATGAGAAACAGCTTGTGAAGATGCCGGTAAGCCACGAGCCATTTGGCAAGGTATAGATTAAAGGAAATGGATTAATTTAAGCTATAAGAACAGTTAGCAAGAAGCCTGCCACGGCCATACAGTTTGAAAGCAACATAAGTCTCTGTGTTTACTTGGTCGGGTCTGAGCGGCTGTGGAACTGGCAGGTGATAGAGATTTGTCCTGACTGTGGGCCAGGCAGGAAAACTCAAGCTACAGGAAAGTTAAACAAGCATGTTTGAGTCTTGAAAGGAATGAGATGTTTGCCTGTTTTCCACCCAAAATGCTAGAATGAATGTAGTTTATTGCTTGGTGATTTTTGCTGTCTATAGAGCCAAGCTTCACTAGAATCCTTCAGAGTCCTATGTTTACTTATCCCAGATTTTTTCTCCCCTAGATCTTGAGTGTTGTTTCTCAGTCAGTAAAGCCTATTCTTAGGAGAGATGTCACAAGTCAACACAGTCTATATAACTACTATGTTATCTTAGGGCTGGGCCAAGTCTAACTCCCACAGGCGATTATGTTAACCTCAGTCATTCTCCCTAGACCCTTGTCTTGATCACTGTTTCTGAGTAAACATTACCCATCTCTATGGAAGAGGTCATATGTGCTTTGTAGTGTTTCAGGGTAAAGATGTCTTAAACTTTATTCTGCACACAGGACTGAGACAATTGTCATCCTGAGCTTCCCACCCCCAATTGCATTGTGCTTACATATGGCTAAAATAAATGGCCTGGTGTCAGACTCTAGAAGTTTGACCCAGCACCCTCTAAGTCATGATGAACCAGATTTCCTTCTTGCCTCTTGCAGATAGTTTCTCTGCTGGTTTTAAGCATTTGCAGGGACACCCAAAGGTGAAAAATGTGTAGAGTTTAAATTTTCCAGCACAAACATAATACATGTAAGGTAATTGATGAACTTATCAACTTGATTTTGGTAATCATTTCACAACATATATACCAAGACATCAGGCTCTATATTTTAAATATATATTTTTTATTTGTAAATTATACCTCAATAGAGCTGTTTAAAAGGTGTTACTTTCATTTTGGTTTCTCAGGATGATAGCTTGCTTGACATACATCCAAACGCCACAAAATAGGTTTTGAAGAAATCTTTTCCATGAAAGACTAAACAGTTTATACAAAATGCCTTTCAAACATGTGGATGATGGTGAATGCACACGTGGTTGAGACAGGAACATCATGAGTTCAAACTTGTGTTGATGACATAGTGAGAATTGGTTTCAAAACTGCAACAACAATAATTTCTTGTGGCTGGAGATATGGCTTACAGTTTAAAAGCATGTACTGCTCTTCCAGAGGACCTTAGCTTTATGCTCAGCTCCCGGATCAGAGGGCTCACAACCACCTATAACTATAGCTTCAGGGGATCCAACTCCTTTGGCTTCTGTGGGCATTGCATTAATGTGCACATACACACACTGAGACATAGACACACACAAATAATTAAAAATAGTAAAAATAAATCTAATAACATGCTTTCATGAAAATTATCTTTGCTTTATTAAGGGCATAATCAATGTTATAATAAGAACCAACAATAATTTCAATTCTTTTATGGCTTTACAATATATTTCTTCAAATATAAAGTGGCTTCCTCATCCCTAAAATTCAAGCACATAAGGAGTAAGGCATGCAACCAAGATCCAGCTATCTTTTCTGATAAAAAATTTTCATATGATTATTGAGAACCCATTCAGAGCTTGAATTTGGCTCTATTTTCACCTCTCCATACAATCTTAATATTTTGTTTTCTTAGGCATTGGCAGTTTCTTCCCTTAGAAGTAAAGAACATTCAGTTTTCTACATCTTGACTTCAATTTTAATTCAATGTCAATGTGACTTACATTGACATATGGCATGGAAGCAAACAGATAGGCAAGATACCAACAAGCTTGTGGGTTGGTTTCTCTTGGTCTTACATTTTTCAGTTCCCCGTGTTGCTTACTTCTCTGTATTGCTCTGGGAAAAACCTAACCAAGAACAACTTCCAGCAGGGTTTACATTTGACTCATTTACTGAGAGTACAGTCCATCAGGTGGTGAGGACATGTTCCCAGGAGCTTGAGGTAGCTGGTCACACTGCATCCATGTCCAGGAAGCAGAGAGACAAAGAAAACTGCTCCACCAGCTGCCCCCTTTTGCATACTATTCCCTAGGGGTCCCTGGTCCATGGGAGAATCACACTTTGAAATGGCGTTTACCTCCTTGGTCATAGGTCTCAGGGATGACAGATGCACACCACTACATCTGGCTTTTAGATGTGTACTGGAGGTCAGACGTAGGTTCTCAAGCTTGCACATCAAAAGCTTTATTAATAAAATCGTTTTCTTAGTCACTGTTTAGTAATTAGAGTAGCATTTACTTTACCTCATCACCTTGAACTTTTTTCTTTCCTACTATAATAATCTTTAAAGTGTATAGAGTATTGCATCACTTACTGTTGAATCACAAGCCATTGAAATTTTAGTATGATTTATGTTCTGCCTTAAAAATGCCTAAAATTATTGTCATCGGGATGGCAGGTTGTCTAGGACCATCAGATATTATGCTCATAGGAAGCATTGCAATCTTGAACTTTTCTGAGCCCCATGAAACGGTCCCAGATCAGTAGCCCTGCCTTCCTGACATAAGGCAACTGAGCAGTGTGAAGGCTGTCGAAAACCTGAGAGGAAAACTTTTCAAAAGCGCTCTCTCTGTTTCTGTTTATCTTGGTGGAGATACTTAATTGTTTACTTCCTTCACAAATGAGACAGACTTTCAACAAAAACCGCAGATGGTGAGGAAGGAAAAGGCCATGGTCAAATCAGTGAATTCCTCTTTACGGCTTGTTACTCCTCAGCTCTTCTTAGACATTTGCTGTCTGACAGCTACGTTAATGACCCTCTGGGTAAGGGAGTGCAGAATGTTTTCTTCATTAAATAACACCAATAAATAAATAAATAAAAGTAAATGACAAGAGGTGGCACAGAAACGAACACATTATTTCTTATTTTTGAAAGTTTGTTTTTTTAATCCTTAAAGATTAATCAGTTTTAAGATTAATTAATCTTCTTTGAATGCTAGACAAGGAGCGGTTGTTAGGAGGGACAGAAAGCCCCTGCCCAGTTCCCAATGCAAACTAAAATAGATCTTAAAATAAAAAATAAATTGGAGGAAGGCACTCACCAACTGGAATTTCAAAGTTTGAAGACTTACTGTGAAAAACAAACACGAACACAATAAGTTCAGAATAGACGTTTATTATGAAATTGCTTTGTGATAGCACCATCTTGTGGCCAAATTTAAAATAGTTTTCAATTCCAAAGAAAATAGGGTTAAATTGAGCTACCATAAAGTGTCTTGTGAAAAGGCCACTGTACCTTAAGACTTGTGCATTACGGATCTTTTAATTAGATTTTGATGTTATTTCTGAAATTTATTTCTACTATTTAAAGTTCCAGAAAATTCTTGGGGCTGGCAGTCTGAACTTGTAATCCCAGAGGCAAGGCAAGAGGCTCTTTAGAACAGCGATTCTCAACTTGTGGATCGAGACCCCCCTGAGGTCGAATGACCATTTAGTAGGGATTACCTAAGGTCATTGGAAAGCACAGATATTTGCATTGCAATGTATAACAGTAGCGAAATTAGTTATGAAGTAGCAACAAAAATAATTTTGTGGGTGGGCCTCTCTACAACGGGAAGAACTGTATTAAAGGGTGCCAGCATTAGGAAGGCTGAGAATCGCTGTTTGAGAACTCATGTCTTAAACAGAAACAATTTAAATTTTTTTAATTTTATAAATCATTTGAAGTACTTTCCATAGTAAGAAATATTTTTTAAAAAGACTTCATGCTTTTTGAAGGCAGTTGTGTTTGAGCAAAAAGAAAGTCAAAACCAAAACCCGAAGAACAAGCAAACAATCAAATGAACAAAATCTAAATACATCATGTTACACATATGAACTTCTCCAAACGGCAACCATATTCCTACCTACTAACATTTTCGTTAAGTGTATTAGGGAATGAAGTATATTATTAGTAAACCTTTGACATGTTTACATTCTAAGGGGTTGATGAAAAGACCACAAATTCATTTACACAAAAAATATGATAGACGTAAAAGTGTAGTAGGACAAAGGTCATCACGACATTGTATTTGCAGTAGATTTGCAGCAAATGCTCCAGAGTTTACACTTTCCGTGTTCTAGTCTTTTTTGTGTGATAAGACCCAGGCCATCCATTTCATTTTCTTTAAATGCCATCTGAAAATATTTAGTTCTCATCTGTTCTCAACTGTGCAATGCATTCTGTGTTGTTTTTTTCCCCCCACAGTGCAAAATTACTACTCTAATCTGGTTATGAGGAATCTGCCCTTAATGTCCTAAGTCCACAATCAAAAAGGCCACAGGAAATAATTACCAGGGAGGAATATCATATCCAACCTCCCTCTGCATAGATGCAAAGTGTGATGAGAATGAAAAGAAAACTTGGCTCTTCAATGTGGAAGGTAATAGAAGTTTCCACAGGGCAATCCCTTCAATTTATCAATATTTAGACCTCAAACAGGAATACCTTTCCCAAAACCAATTAGTACAGGCTTTACCATATTTAGTTTTACTTTATTTCCATCTGATAGTATGGCAGTGGAGAAGAATGTGGGTATTCTCTCACCAGGAACGTGAGCTTAGGGTATATGGCCTCCACAGGTAGTCTTGCCTCTTGTGTAGTTATGATGCTAAGCCACATATGGAGTTCTGACCTCCATTCAAGGAATCATTTACCAAGTGTCTATCTTGGTGATATTTCTACCTGGTGATATTCCTTGGAAGGGAAGCCCACAAATGACTTGCCCAATGTGCATAGCCATTAGCCTTCTTGCCCCACAGTCTGGACTCAGTAGTTGGCAACCATTTAAAGATTCCTAGCCTGTGTTAGCTAGCTCTCTCATTGATGTGATGAAATGCCAGACAGAAGCAATGAATAAAGGGAAAGGTTTAGTTCCTCTCATCCTTTCCAGAAATTTCCATCCATCATTGTAGTTAAGGCATCATTCCCTAGTTAAGGAATCAGGGATTCTTGTTGAAATGGTTGATTTTAGGACTGGCAAAATGAAAAAGTAGAGAATGTGCTTAAAGAATTTTGTAATGTCAGAGAATCAGGACTTAAAATTAAAAAGATGGAAACCATCCATATTCAATATAATAGTTTTTGCTTTATTTTGTCATATTTGGTTGTTATCACTTAGAATCCTATTCCTTTTTAATGAGAGACAGAAAGGGGGTGGGTCTGAAGGGGAGGGAAAGTAGGCAAGAACTTAGAGGCTTAGAGAGAAGGAAACCATAACCCGGATATAGCATATAAGAAAAGAATCTATTTTCAATAACAAAAATAAAAATAAAATTGAAAAAGATGGAATTAAGTCTCAGTGATGCAGAAGTTAAACTGTGAGCTCCCAATATTAAGAACTTGCTCTATTTGAGCAAATGATAAATATTAATGGTAACAAAATAGAAGTACTTGTATGAACATTATGCTATAAATGAGCAAATATATACCATTTTAAATGAGGTGTTAAATTCCAATACTCATGTTGACAGAATGGGGTACAGAGAGTGACCACTGAAACACTGTGGTAATTGCTGCAAGGAAGGTATTCTGATACAGGAGAAGAGCACTAAGGAAAACTTTAAAGCGGAATCAGATAGGTGTAAAACTTATCAACCTCATTGTCCCACAAGGCTATTGATAAGGATGTTAGTCCTTATTTGCATTAATAAATTTTTAAAATTTTTCTCCTGGAAGTAGATTTTAATTAATTCTCACTTTCATTGGAGCATTGCATGGATTTAGCTTTTAATGTAAGAAATATATGAGGAAAAAATAACAACCAGAGTGAGCGAGAAGACAAACACTGCTGGAGGTGGACAGATGGCTCAGTGGATAAGAACACATACTGCTCTTGCAGAGGAGTGGAGCTCCCTTCCTAGCACCCACATCAGTCAGCTGAGAGCCACTTGTAGCTCTAACTCCTGGGGATCAGATGCCCTCTGCTTGCCTCTGAAGACACTACCTGCACAGACCTGGCTATATACACAGACACACACAATTAAAATCAAACAAGATAAATTCTTAATGTGCCATCTGATGAAAGTTTACACACTCCGTAGGAAGTCAGGTTTTGAATGTGTATTCTGTGTAGGATCATGAGAAGGACAGAGTATTCCCTTAAGTCCAAAATCACAATCGAATAACAATTTATCAGATAAAATTCAGTGAGAAATACTCTACCAGACCAACAATCTTCAAAAGTGAAAAGTTCTTTAAAAAGAAAATTAAAGGAAGGATAAAAACTCCAAACATACAGTCACAGATTCAATGATACTAAGGCATCATATTTATTTTATTTCTGATAGTTGTTTACATGAATACAATGAAATTTGATCACATCTTGAAGCGGTGTTACTGTGCCTATCTAAAACACCTGATGGTCTAATAAAGAACTGAATGGTCAATAGTAAGACAAGAGAAAGGATAGCCAGGGATGGCAGGTAGAAAGAATACATAGAAGGAGAAATCTGGGAGGAAAAAAGAGGTAATCAGAGAAGGATGAGGACTCCAGGGGCCAACCACATAGCTACATAACAAGCTATAGAGTAAGAGTAAGATTTACAGAAGTAAGAGAATGAGAAAAGCCCAGGGGCAAAAGGTCGACCACATCATTCCCTTATGTTCTTATCCCCCATCCTTTACCCTCTGTTGTCTCCCCTCACCCCCAGTTTACTCATGGAGACCTCGTCTATTTCCCTTTCCCACAGTAATCCATGTGTCCCTCTTAGGGTCTTCCTTGTGAGCTAGCTTCTCTGGAGCTGTGTGTTGTAGTCTGGTTACCCTTTGCTTTACATCTAGTATCTACTTATGAGTGAGTACATATCATGTTTGTCCTTCTGAGTCTGGGTTACCTCACTCAAGATGATATTTTCTAGATCCATCCATTTGCCTTCAAACCTCATGATGTCACTGATTTTTACTGCTGAGTAGTACTCCATTGTGTATATGTACCACATTTTCTTTATCTGTTCTTGGTTGAGGGGCACCTAAGTTATTTCCAGGTTCTGGCTATCATGAATAATGCTGCTATGAACATAGTTGAGCATATGTCCTTGTGGTATGATTGAGCATTTCTTGGGTATATGCCCAAGAGTGGTATAGCTGGGCCTTGAGGAAGACTTATTCTCAATTTTCTGAAAAACCACCATACTGATTTTCAAAGTGGCTGTACAAGTTTGCATTCCCACCAACAGTGGAGGAGTGTTCCCCTTAGTCTGCATCCTCTCCAACTTAAGCTTTTATCAGTGTTTTTGACCTTAGCCATTCTGACAGGTGTAAGATGGTATCTCAGAGTCGTTTTGACTTGCATTTCGCTGATGACTAAGGATGTTGAGCAATTCCTTAAATGCCTTTCAGCCATTTGAGATTCTTCTGTTGAGAATTCTCTGTTTAGCTCTGTACTCCATTTTTTAATTGGATTGCTTAGTATTTTGATGTCTAGTTTCTTGAATTCTTTATATATTTTGGAGATCAGCCTTCTGTCAGATGTGGGGTTGGTGAAGATCTTTTCGCATTCTGTAGGCTGTCATTTTGTCCTATTTACCATGTCCTTTGCCTTACAGAAGCTTCTCAGTTTCAGGAGGTCCTATTATTAATTGCTGCTCTCAGTGTCTGTGATACTGGTTTTTTTTTTTGTTTGTTTGTTTTTTGTTTTTTGTTTTTAGGAAGAGGTCTCCTGTGCCAATGCATTCAAGGCTACTTCCTACTTTCTCTTCTACCAGGTTTAGTGTATCTGGGTTTATGTTGAGGTCTTTGATCCACTTGGACTTGAGTTTTGTGCATGGCAATAGATATGGATCTATTTGCAATCTTCTGCATGTTGACATCCAGTTATGCCAGCATCATTTGTTGAAGAAGATTTCTTTTTTCTATTGTATACTTTTGGCTTCTTTGTCAAAAATCAGGTGCTCCTATGTTTGTGGATCAGGGTCTTCAATTTGATTCCATTGGTCCACATATCAGTTTTTATGGCAATACCAAGCTGGTATTGTTACTATAGTTGTATAGTAGAGCTTGAGGTCAGGGAAGGTGATGCCTCCAGAGGTGGCTTTATTGTACAGGATTGCTTTAGGTTTCCTGGGTTTTTTGTTTTTCTATACAAACTTGACTATTTTTCTTTCCTGGTCTGTGTAGAATTGTGTTGGGATTTTGATGGGGGTTGCACTGATTCTGTAGATTGCTTTTAGTATGATTGCAATTTTTACTATGTTAATCCTCCCTATTCATAAGCATCTTTCCATTTTCTGATATTTTCTTCAGTTTCTTTCTTCAGAGACTTAAAATTCTTGTCATACAAATCTTTCACTTGCTTAGTTAGAGTTACCCCAAGGTATTTTATATTATTTGTGGCTATTATAAAGAGTGATGATTCTCTGGTTTCTTTCTCAGCCCATTTATCGTTTGTATATAGGAGAGCTACTGATTTTTTTTTTAGTTAATCTTGTACCCTACTGTAGATGTAACCAACCGTCTTATTAATAAGAAACACAGAGCCAATACAGAGATGAAAGCCAAGAAGTCAGAGCAATAGCTAAGAGCTAAAAACCTTACCCTTCACTGTCACTGTTGTCTTACCTCTCCAAAGGAGACCTACTTCCTGTGTGTCTGTCTTTTTATAGAGTTTCTGTTCTTCCTTCTCATTGGTTGTAAACCCAACCACATGACCTCCTAGTCATTGCCTGTCTGTATAGACCTCCAGGCCTTCTATGGTTGGTATTGAGATTAAAGGCATGTGTCTCCAATGCTGGCTGTATCCTTGAACACACAGAGATCTACCTAGCTCTGCCTACCAAGTGCTGGGATTAAAGGCATGCACCACCACCACCCAGCTTTTGCTATGGCTTGCTAATAGCTCTGACCCCCAGGTAACTTTATTTAATAACATACAAATCACATTTTAGTACAAATAAAATATTACCATACCCTACCACATTACTGAAGATGTTTATCAGCTGTAGGAGTTCCTTGGTTGAATTTTTTGAGTCACTTAAGTATAGTATCATATTGTCTGCAAATAGAAAAATTTGACTTCTTCCCTTCCAATTTGTATCCCCTTGATCTCCTTTTATTGTTTTATTGTTCCAGCTAAAACTGAATACTATATTGAATAGATATGAGGAGAGTGGACAGCCTTATCTTGTTCCTGGTTTTAGTGGAATGGCTTTGAGTTTCTCTCAATTTAATTTGATGTTTGCTGTTGGCTTACTATAAATTGTCTTTATTATATTAAGGTATGTTCCTTGTATTCCTGATCTCTCCAAGACATTTATCATGAAGGGGTGTCGGATTTTGTCAAATGATTTTTCAGCATCTAGTGAGAAGATCGTGTGTTTTTTATTATTTCAGTTTGTTTATAAAGTGTATTACATTGACAGATTTTCATATGTTGAACCATCCTTGCATCTTTGGGATGAAGCCTACGTGGTCATGGTGGATGACTTTTTGGAAAAAAAATGTATTTTTGGATTCAGTTTGCCAGTATTTTAGCATCGATGTTCATGAGGGAGATTGGTATGTAATTCTCTTTCTTTGTTGCATCTTTGTTAGTGTGGTCTGGGTATCAGGGTAACTGTGGCCTCATAAAAAGTTTGGTAATATTCCTTCTGTTTCTATTATGTGGAACAATTTTAGAAGTATTGGTATTAGCTCTTCTTTGAAATTCTGGTAGAATTCTGCGCTGAAACCATCTGGTCCTGGGCTTTTTTTGGTTAGGAGACTTTTAATGACTGTTTCTACTTACTTAGGGGTTATAAGTCTATTTAAATTCATTTTCTGGTTTTTACTTAATTTTTGTATGTGATACCTATCCAGAAAATTGTCTATTTCTTTTAGATTTTCTAATTTTGTGGGATACAGGTTTTTGAAATATGGCCTGATGATTCTCTGGATTTCCTCATTGTCTGTTGTTATGTCTCCCTTTTCATTTCTGATTTTTTAATTTGGATGTTCTCTCTTTGACTTTTGGTTAGTTTGCATAAGGGCTTGTCTATCTTGTTGATTTTCTCAAAAAACCAACTCTTTGTTTCATTGATTCTTTGTATTGTGCTCTTTGTTTCTATTTTATTGATTTCAGCCCTCAATTTGATTATTTCCTGGCCTCTATTCCTCCTGGATGAGTTTGCTTCTTTTTGTTCTAGAGCTTCAAGGTGTGCTGTGAAATAACTAGTGCGAGATTTCTCCAATTTCTTTACCTGGGCATTTAGTATTTTGAATTTTCCTCTTAGCACTGCTTTCATAGTATCCTATAAGTTTGGTTATGTTGTACATTCATTTTCATTGAATTATAGGAAGTCTTTGATTTCTTTCTTTATTTCTTCCTTAACCCATTGATGATTCAGCTGAGCATTATTCAATTTCCATGAGACTGTAGGCTTTCTGTAATTTTTGTTGTTTTTGAAATCTAACTTTAAGCCATGGTAGTCTAATAAAACACAGACGGTTTTACCAATTTTTTGTATCTGATGAGATTTGCTTCATAACCTAGCATGTGGTCAATTTTAGAGACGGCTCCCTGGGATGCTGAGAAGAAAGTACATTCTTTTGTGTTAGGGTGGAATGTTCTCTTGATATTTATTGAGTCCATTTGAACCATAACATCTGTTAGATCTTTTATTTCTCTGTTAAGTTTCTTTCTGACAGATCTGTTCATTGGTGAGAGTAGGGAATTGAAGTTTTCCACCATTAATGTATGTGGTTTGATATGTGTTTTAAACTTTAGTTATCTTTCTTTTACAAATGTGGGTGCCCTTGTATTGGGGGCATAGATATTCAGAATTGAGACTTTATTTTTGTGGATTTTTCCTATGATGAATATGTAATGTCTTTCCCTATCTCTTTTGATTGATTTTAGTTTGAAGTCTATTTTGTTAGATATTCGAATAGCTCCACAAGTTTGCGTCTTAAGTCCATTTGATTGGAAAGTCTTTTACCAGCCTTTGACTCTGAATTATTGTCTGTTTTTGAAGTTGAAGTATGTTTCTTGTATGAAGCAGAAGGATGGATCCTGTTTTCATATCCATTTTGTTAGCCTGTGTCTTTTTATAGATGAATTGATTCCCTGATATTAAGGAATATTAATGACCAGTTGTTGTTAATTCTTGTTATCTTTGGTGCTAGTGAGTATCCATTTCCTTTCTTTGGAATTTGCTGCTTTGGGGTTATCTAATGCCTGTGTTCTCATGGGTTTATCTAACTTCCTTAGGTTGGAGTTTTCCTTCTAGTGTTTTCTGTAGGGCTAGATTTGTGATAGGTATTGTTTAAATCTGCTTTTGTCTTGGAATATCTTGTACACTCCATCTGTGGTGATTGAGAGTTTTGTTGGGTATAGTAGTCTAGGTTGGCATCTGTGGTCTCTTAATGTCTGTGTTATGTCTGTCCAGGACCTTCTGGCTTTCAGAGTCTCCACTGAGAAATTGGGTGGTGTTATTCTGATGGGTCTGACTTTATAAGTCACTTGGCCCTTTTCCTTTGCCACTCTTAAATTCTTTCTTTATTCTGTATGTTTAGTGGTTTATTATTATGTGGTGAGGGCACTTTTTGGGGGGGTATAGTTTATTTGGTGTTCTATAAGCTTCTTGTATCTTTATAGGTATTTCCTTCTTTAAGTTGGTAAAGTTTTCTTCTATGATTTTGTTGAGTATATTGTCTGTGCCTTTGATTTGGTATTAGTCTCCTTCTTCTATCCTTATTATTCTTAGGTTTGTCTCTTTCATGGTGTCCCAGATTTCCTGGATGTTTTGTGTTATGACTTTTTGGCTTTAATGTTTTCTTTGACTAACAAATATTTCCTCTATTGTATCCTCCATGCCAGAGACTCTCTTCCATCTCTTGCATTACCTTTGTTATTCTTGCATCTGTAGTTCCTGCTCATTTTCTCAGATTTTCTGAGTATTCCATTGGTTTGTGTCTTCTTCATTGTTTCTGTTTCAATTTTTAGGTCTTGAACTGTTTCCTACACTTGTTTAATTGCTTTTTCTTGGCTTTCTTTAAGGGAATTATTAATTTCTTCCGATTTTTTGTTTGTCTTTTCCTCAGTTTCTTTAAGGCAATTTTCATTTCCTATTTAAAGGCCTCTATCATCTTCATAAAGTTATTTTAAGGTAACTTTCTTCTACATTGTGGTGTGCAGGCCTTGCTGTGGTAGAACTATTAGGTTCTGATGGTACCATATTGCTGTTTATGTTGTTGTATGTATTTTTGCACTGGTATCTACCCATCTCTTCCTTCAATAAATTCAAGAGGTGTCTGTGTCTGAGGGAGCTGCTCTTGGTCCAATCTGTGCTTGCTGTGTCTGTGTCTCAGTGGCCACTCTTAGTTCAACTATAGGTCTTGATCCAAGCAGAGCTGGTGGATTCTGTGTCTCAGGAAGCTCCTGAGGTCACAAGGGGATAGGTGAGTTTGGGGTAGGGAGTGGGTCTTGTAGATTGCAAAGTCAGATACAGGTGTTGGTGTGGAATCCTGCCCACAGGAGTCTTCCCTGATGGCCTGCAACTGAGGCAGCAATGGGTGGGGGTTTGGGGGCATGGGTTGTGCCTCAGGGACTAGGTTCTATAGGTAGGACTCTTTTGGTGGTAGAAGATGCACTCACCTCTTGGTCCAATCAGATCTCGTGGATTCTGTGTTTCAGGGAGTCACAGAGGTCACAGAGAATTGATTGGTTTAGGGTAAGGAGTGCAGACATTCTTCAATTTTGATTTCTTCTTCCTAGGTACATCTAGACTTCCATTAAGTTGACAGAAAATAATGATGAATATTATTGGGCAATAGTTTTCCTCAGTCAGAAGATTTGAAATTCTTGAAAATTACAAAATATATTAAATATCTAGTGCAAAATCTCTAGGTACAGTCATTTACAATGTTAGACATGATTTTCAAACCCAACCTAGCTGTTTCCATTCCATATCATGCAACAGAAATTTATTCTAGACTCTTTCAAAAGTCATTTCACACAATGAGAACCAAATGATATCATAAATAACAAAACAAACATTCTCAAAACCTGCTATTCCATGCTTGAACACTAACATACTTTGGTTAAGTCTTCATGAAGGATAATAGAGAAGGCTGGCAATTCAGGCTTCCTGTTAGAAATCCAGTTGAGCTTAGCTTGGAAATACAAGTGGGTCATTAATATTCCCTTTGTCATGCATTGTTTTTAGCTAACTCAGTATCCCCTTTTCCATTTTGGAAAAGACATTCTCCTTATTCTGTTTAGGAAAATGTTCGTAAAATTCAGTCACATCATCTCAATTGCTAGAGGAGTAGATTATTCTTGACCCAGTTAGAAAATAGTCAAAAGCCATGAAAAATTTTCCAAAATTGAAAACTTTTCACCATAACCTACACTGGTGACTTTTCTTACACCCCACTCCCCATTCAACTCTTCACATACCTGTAGCATGAATTCTAATTGATCTTAATAATAAAACCCAGAGTCAGATATTAGGAAAAATGATAGAAGATTACAGAAGTAAAGGAGCTGTCAAAGTCACCTCTTACCTCCATGACTCCTCAAATCGAAAAGGGTCCAAGTTCCTGCCCACCTTATATTCTTCTCTCTACCCAACCATATCACTTCCTGTCTCTATACAGGACCTCTAGACCTCTAAGGTTAACTAATGTCTAGCTTCACCCTCTGATCTTCAGGCAAGCTTTACTTGTTAGAGCACAAACAAAATATTACCACATTCCCCCTTTTTGTCTAAAATTTAAAAAAGGTTATAACCAATATAAGAAAAACTATATATAATAAGTACAGTAACTATATATAATATATACAGTCAATAAATACATCAACAATGTCTAGTCCATAAATATTTGACAAATTCAGAGAAGATACTTTATTATCTATCCTATCTTGGTGAGTCCAAAAGGTTGTGCCCAATTTATGTTCTATTCTCACTTGCATTACCAAAACTATCTTTTAATGTATCTCAACCTTATACACTTTACACCTCTTTAGTGAATTTCTTTTCTGAATCTCATAACAAGGAAAACTATAACTATAAAGTCTTTAACTCCATCAGAGACCCAAGAAGGAAATAATATTACCTGAGTAAGCACAAAGTACAAGCAAATGTCTTCTAAAAATATGAGAAATGAGAGAAATAGCTAGCTGCCTGAACACTGACCCAAAGTTCCTCTGCCACATAGGGGTATCCATCTTCAGCCTATAGGCCTAGACTATCTGACAGACTTTTCTATGAAGCAGGATTTTCTGAATGGCTGTCTTACCTCGTCTTGGTAAAGTTTGGCAGTCATCTTTTTATGCCCTGCTTATCCAATTTGTACAGCATACTGTCAACAGTTGAGGCAAAAGCACTTTCTTCCCCAGTGGCTAACTTTTGCTACAAAGAAAGTAAACTACATATGGAGCTTCTACAATGCCCACCATCTTCTCTGAAGTAGATTGGTGCTGCCAGGAGCAGACATGTCTCATAGTCATAAAAAAAGAATCTGAATTCTTAAAACATCTTAAATGCTATGTTCTTCAGATCTCTGAAGGGTTTGAAGACCACATGTCTACCTAAAATATATATGTTTGACCTTGAAAACATACCTAACGTGACTACAAGCTCAACTGTAATAGGTGACTAACTACTAACCTACATTTCCTTATTATCCTAAGTAGTTTATAATAATAATTTTGCTAAACTACTGACTTTTTCTCTTCTTCATTTTACTGTGCTTGGATATAATCACTAATTTAAATGTTATACATTGGACACAAATAAATATTTACCAGTGCCAGCAAAAAAAAAAAATAATTTTCAAGGACTAAAATTTTTCCTTACATTGTTTAATGAGTTGTATAGGTACAATACCTTGAACAAGGGTAGAAATGTATGCACAGTATGTTCTAACAAAAATAATCTCAAATTTGTATCAATATGCAATGATCTATATCAATGTAAAATATTTAAAATAAGTAGTTGCTTTTAAAAAGTATATTCAAATCTACCCTTTTATTTTAGCATGTCTATATCCCCATTTTTTCTTTTCAGAGTAGATTTAATAATCTACAATTTTATCCTATCATTTCTATATCCCCCTTTTTTCAGTATAGATTCAATAATCTATCATTTCATCCTATCATTTCTATTTCCCCCATTTTTCTTTCTTTTTCAAAACAAGAACCCTGAATCTATTCTCCTTTGTTCAGCTTTTTTAAAACCAGGTTTTTAAAACAACTAATCAATGATAAATACCCATAACCCATTGAAAGACCAAAAACCACCCACCATACCTCTTGAAAATATGGGCATCATGTTCTTAAAATTACTTCCTGCTGTCTGGGTGCAATGGCATCTTTAGGGAATCCTGAAAAGAAAAATTTGGGTCAATTGTCAAGTCCTGGGAGAGGTAGCTATATCACTTGTTATCCAGTCTATGTGTAATGCAAAAGTGCAGAGCTTGTCTCAAATCCTGGCTAGAGTAGTCTGTGAGGCTGAATCATCTCAGCTAGCCACCTTGAAATTGACCTAAGCAGTTTGTAGTCCAAAGCTGACCTTTAGGTGGTGTTTTTCAGCTTAGTGGTATTATCATAGTGCAAGCAGAATTGTCATTGTGGGGCTTCATCCTCCTTTTGGAGACTTCAAAGGTTGCTGTTACACATAGTCATGGTTCATTGCAGAAAACTTAAACATTGTGAATGTCATATGCAGCAGATCTTAAAGAGGTTAAAGGATCAATATTTGTCATGTACATCCAGGGTACAAAAACTTAATTCCTAGTTATCTGATAGAGACTGAAACATGAAATCATGTATGGGAAGATAGATGAAACCTTTTTCTAGATTAGTTAGTACTCTATATGACCATTAAAATCATGACAAAACGTTTAAAATATACATTAATCTTATATATTAAGACACTGCCAGCCGCCATGATGACAAACAGCATGTGAAGATGCCGGTAAGCCACGAGCCATGTGGCAAGGTATAGATTTATAGAAATGGATTAATTTAAGCTGTAAGAACAGTTAGCAAGAAGCCTGCCACGGCCATACATTTTGTAAGCAATATAAGTCTCTGTGTTTACTTGGTCGAGTCTGAGCAGCTGTGGGACTGGTGAGTGAGAGAGATTTGTCCTGACCATGGGCTAGGCAGGAAAACTCTAGCTACAGAATGGTCCCTTAATTTTGGTTTTTCTTCTGCCCCATATCAGGTGGCTTTTCAAATGAGACAGAGATTTTGGATTTTACTTTAACAAGCATGCTTGGGTTTAGAGAAAGAGAGAGCCATACTCCAACTCCAGAGCCAGCTTTAGTTTTCAATTGAACTGGGACTACAAAAAGACCATTTGCATTATGTGTCTGTAGAGAACAGCAGAAAACATTTAGGAAGATTTATGAAATTTTATCCTGTTGAAAATGTGATATATCAATAGGCCAATTTATTTTTTTTCTTGGGACATTATTTTTTCTTGATGGTTTGTCCCTTTTCTTTAAGAACATGTCTCATTTGTCCAGTGGTCTTCAGATTCCTTAGCTGGATGCCTTCATTCTCCTGAAAAGACAAAAACAAAACCCTCCCCCAACCCTAAATTTGGGGAGGTTCCTTTATGGTAAGTTATATCTGATCAAATGAAGAGCATTTGTTAGTTTTATAGGTTAATTTAGATTAACCTATAATTAAAACCATGCTGTTTGATGAATTATCATCTCTCCTAATGAAGAGGTTTCTTGTTTAAATCTAATCTTTATCAGTTTTGATTTCTGGTTTCTCCTAAAATTGTTTTATTTTCTAAAGCTGTTCTATCATCCAGAGCAGTATGGGTTTTTTGTTTGTTTGTTTGTTTTTATAATATGCATTAGATCCTTTAATTGCTCTGGGAAGGAGTTTCCTCCCTCAAGGTGTTTCCCAATAACAAAGGGTTACCTTGACTGTCCCTTGTTGATCTACATTCATTAGTCCAATGTCTGCCTTTGCCACACATTCTGCATACTCCAGAAGAGAATGGCATTCTGTTTGGATAATTCTTAGAAAAAACATTGTTTCTAGGAACACCTGTTTGCAATCTCTTTTTAAGTGACCTTGTTTACCAGAACTGAAACACTTTGCATTTTGATTTTTCTTTAAACCTCTGGAAATCACCTCTCCTAGCCAAGCATCATCATAGTCATGAGATTCAATATTGAATGTATCTTGAGTCCATTCTTACAAGGGTGCTGATCTTGCCTGTAACAGTCTAATTCCCTTTTCCACTGTGCATTAACATTTTCAAAAAACAGAGATACAATTATTATTTCTCTAGCTTCTGAATTTGTTATTCTATTTACTGCTGAAGTCAATCTTTGTAAGAAATCATTGAAGGTTTCTTTTGGGCCCTGTATAATTTTAGTAAATGATTCAGTTTTCATTCCTACTTCTTCAATTCTGTGCCAAGCATTCAAAACTTCTGCTTGGCATAAAGCCAGGGTGTGGTCATCATATAGAGATTGCCATTCTATATTAGCATATTCTCCTTCTCCAAGAAGTTGGTCTTGGGAGATTTCATACCTCTAGCTCTACTTCCTTGTTCAATGGTCTTAGCCTCATCTTTCCACTGGGTTCTCCACTGTAATTGAGGACTAGGCTCCAAGACTGCTGTAACCAAGTCTCTCTAGTCTTGAGGGTTAATGCTATTACAAGTTGACCATGGGTTTAACATCTGCTTCATAAAAGGTGAATGCATGCTATATAAGACTATTGCTTCTTTGAATCTCCTTAAATCTAACATTTCCATGGGAGTTCATTCTGCTCTTACACAGCCTTAGGGATCTCTATCGTTTGACAATTCATGTAAGGTTACTGGATAGATTAAGGTTGACTGTTTGAAAACCTTAGGCTGTTCCTCTGTAACCTTATAATGCAATGCTGAAATTGGTTCTCCTTTAAATTACTCTGTCTGGGTTTGAATATCTCTATGACCTGTTTTAATAAGTTTTTCTGTAACGTGTATCTTAGCACTCATTTTAACCAACTTTTTCAGTGATAAAACAAAAATGATAAAACCAACAACGTTTATAATTGACATTACATAAATTCCATCTAAATTAATTATCCTTTCACTTAATTGTTCCATTTTCAAACCTTCCAGCATGTTATCATAGAGAGACCTTTTTCCATTGTAATAGTGTTTCTCATTTTTTAATGTGGGAAAAAAACTCTTTTTTAACTAATACTTCCCTTTAAGAATTCCCAATTGTCTCACCAAATCTGCCAACAATGACAGCTCAGATGATGGTGAAGTGTGAGGCTGATTGCTTCTTCATAGAACACTAGAAGCCCAAGTAGGTTTCAAGGCAGCTATCTACTATGGCAGCATCCTGAGAAGGGGGTCCAGCGAAAACCCACAACCCAGTAGAAGAGAGAATGTGCTATCTGAGAAATGCACACAGGCAATTGTGGGGAAGAAACATGTGCAGCAGGAACTGCCTAAAAGCAGAGCTGGCTGGTAGTGAGGGGCTAACTTCAGCAGCAGAGTACTGAGCCCACATGCCTGTGGAGTTCGATGCAGACAGGCTGTAACAGAAAAAAAAATCCCAAAACCTGATCAGAAGCTTAGAGAAGAAGGAGAGAAAAACCTAGCTGACAAGGCAGTGACTCTGCATGCAGCTCTGGCATGTGCTGATGGCTGTAAAGCCACCAGCAAGCAGCTTTTTCATGGATTCATGCCCCAAAGTTGGGTACCAGATGATGTGCAAATTATAGTTGGTCTTAATAAAAACTCAGAGTCAGATATCAGGGTAAATGCTGAAAGATCAGAAAAGGGAAGGAGCAGCCAAAGTCATCTCTTACCTTCATGACTCCTCAGACTGAAATGAGGCTGAGCTCCTATCTCTACCTGCCTCATACTCCTTTCTCTACCCAGCCATATCACTTCCTGTCTATACAGACCTCCAGTCTTCTATGGTTAACTAAGGTTTAGCTCCACACCCTGGTCTTCAGGAAAGCTTTATTTGTTAGAGCACAAACAAAACAACACCACACAGACCTTCAATGTTTCAGGCTTACATGTCACTCCCAAGCTTAATACAAGCAAATCCCTCTTTATTTATTTCTGCTTCTGTGAAATGCTTAACCACCCTTCCATTCTCTGTGAATTGCAGTTCCTTCATTCTCTGCATCTGCTAGGAGAGCTTGAAGGATTTAAATAATTTTGTGAGATTAGTCAGATCCATGTGTTTTGTCTCAAAATATAAATTTCACAAATTTAGGTCATCAGGAAGATGTCACATTTTGTTGTTCCTAAAACTGAATAGAATGCTGAGAAAATAGAAGATAGATATTTGCAGGGCAAATGAGCTCTCAGAGTTCTATTTGAGTATGTGATACTAAAATTCCTACTAATAACAGAGTGTTACTTGTCTCTTCATTCTTCAAGCATAGGTTTCCCCTACAGAATTCTGAAAATTCATGCTGGGCATACACCCTGCCAGATACCATTGTAATCCAGTGTTAATTGTGCATCATTCATCTTCACTGCTTAAAACTCAGGCACATTTGTGTTCTCTTTCCTTATAATATTTTGCTTATGTGTAAGAGTCATCTCACTGACATTGGTGTTTTGTTTTGTTTTGTAAAGAAGTAAAGTGACAAGTAGATTGTTTTTATATTTCCTTATAAACTAGTTTGAAAAGTTTTAAATATTCACATCATGAAAGGAACATTTCATTCTTTTGCAAGTGGTTAACTTTTTATTAAATTAAATTTGAATTCACACCTCATTAATTTATATTTTAATGTTGCTTTTTTGACAACTTTATGTGTATTTTTAAATTAAATTGGAAATAAATCAAGAAGCATTGGTAGCCAATGTACAAATTAAATGTGTTGTTAGAAACTGCAGCTGATTGTTTTTTATAATCAAATTTAGTATTGATCATTTCTTTAAATAAAGTTTGAAACTGAAATGTGAACCTATGTTAAGATTTTGTGGAGAGTATTATGGATTTTTCCTTAGTATATTTTGCTACTTCAATAGCTAATTTAGATAAGTCATATTTTAAAAAATATGACATTTTGCATCTTAATCTACACAATAAACAACAAAAAGGTTTTCAAATAATCTCCTTATTGTAGCTGCATCGAGTGCTTATTTTAAGACTATAAGCAAAATTTACAGTTGAGATAGGGTCATGCTTTACATCTGAATCTGAACTACAAATTCCATCCCTGTTGATTGTCATCTTCTCTCTGAATGTTGCTTGCCTGCTGTCTCCCTCTACAACATGGGTAACAACTTCATCACCTCCTCCCCTTTCATGTCTGACCTCTCTATGGCATCTGATGATGATGAGGCAGACAGTTCAGGCCGCATCAAAATCTGCCAAGGAGCACACAGCTGCCATTCAGACCCCATATTCTGCTTCCCCATTGGCCCCAATTCTACCACGGGTGTCAATTCCCCCACCAGAGTATCCCTGGGGTGATCTGCCCCAAGTCCCAACTGTCTTGGAGACTGTCCACTTCCCTGCTCCACTATATACCCCTCATTACCCACAGTCAGCCCCACTCATAACCAGGAAGCCTACAGAGGCTTATCCAGTTAACCTGAGTCCAAATGCCACTGTCCTGCCCTGAATTCCCCACCACATAGCTGAACTCTCCCTCATCTGGAAGGCAGCTAATGACTTGGGCCCTGATTCACCTTACTTCTAACAGGTTCTCACTCAATGGGCAATGCAACTACTGACATACTTCGATTGGTATAGTCTGCTGAAAACTGTGTCGGATGATCAGGCAGAAGCTCCAGCACAAAAGAACCTCTTAATTAATGTTCCAGTGACCCCTGACACACTCACTGAATGAGATAATTTTGTTCATCCCATCCATCAGGCAAAGATTGGCCATTGAGCCTACTACCAATAGGTTTCTGGCCTGGCCTTCAAGGATCTTAAAGCATGCACCCTGAGGGATAGCTTACTTCAACAATCTTATTCAACAACCAGGGGAACTTTTTACTGATTTTTTCACATGTGTCAATGTCACAGTGGAGTTGAGAGTAGACACAGGCTCCATTAGGGAAATGTTAATTGAACAATTAGTTTGGGAAGGGCTTTATGTCCTCACCCACAATTCAGTTGCAGTGGTCCACAATGAGGACATTCACAAGTGGGTACTGGCCACAAGAGAACTTGACCCCAGTAACGGTCCCATCATTGCCCTTGCTGCTACCCTGAGTAACCTCCTTGCAGACAGGCAGTGTGCCAACAGCACACCCAAGGGCCCCCAAGTAGATAGAACTTGCTGGGGATAAGGCAAACTAGGCCATTTGTGACATGACTGCCCCCAGGCAAAATCTAGGACCTGATGCCCCAGATGCAGTAAGGGATTCCATTGGGCAAAGGATTGCAGGTCATAGCTTGCTGAAACACCAGCCCCTTTAAACTTCAGAAAGGTTGCTTCTCAGCCCTGCCAGTAAGAGGAGGCTCTGGTAATCAAAAAATCTACTGGACAATCCCCACTTTTTCCACACTCTCCAATGCTGACTGTCTATCTTGATGGACAAGCTGTTAAAGGCTTGATGGACATGGGTGTGGATGCCACCATTTTAACTGAGACTGAGGTGCTTTTCTTACCTCATTGGAAAAGGTTTGGCATAATATAAAAAGACTGTTTGATCCCTCCTTGATACTCACTTATGTTTTGATTGGTGGGGTAGTGCTTTTAAATTTTCTCCTTTTAAAGTGTCTCCTACAGCACATCTGGCAACAATGGCCAGCCACTAAGGTGACTCTAAAGGTGTTAATGGCTCTTAGACATCCAACACATAGTCCTTCACAGGAGGTTATGCATGACTGGTTTTCTGAAATTCAAAAGGCTACTGCCTGACCCTCCCCACCCAGGATGACTCCCCAGGGATGGACACTTTTGAGGGCTGATAGTCAATGATGCGTAAGAGCTCATTTGGCAAGCATACTTAAGAGAGGCACAGTCCAGTTGCTGAGCCCCTCTGAGGCAGGGTCAACAAGGCCGGGGCAAAGAACTCTGACTCCCACTGAGTGCCCACATAATAAAATAAAAATGGTGTATATGTAGTAGAATAGGCCCATAGGGTCAAGGAAATTGCCTCAAACCAGTTGCATGAACATAACCAGCATAATTCCTTATGAGCCAACCTGGAATCTGCTTGAGGGCCTAGCAATCGGTACTGTCAGAACTCCTGATCATGCCCCGCCAATGAGGGATGACAAGGCAATATCACCAGATGGGGACACAGCCTGGGTGCTAGGAGGAGGGTATTTAAGGCTTTTCCTGTTACTGAATAAAAAATCTGCTGTTTGTCTTTTCACCTGACTTCTGGGGTCTGTGTCATTGACTCTGCCTTCTCACCCCCTCCCCTGAGGGAAACATTAGGACCTAGCAACAACTAATAGTGTTAATCCCTCTGATCAAGAATAAGACTGCTATCATAGTCCAATGCCAAATTTGAAGCAAGCTTTAATTAAATACTGACCATGTGGATAGGTTCTGGCCAGGTCCATCTATGGGTTTCCAGAAAATGGCCCTGAGTCATGTTTTGCAGTGGCTTAAGCATTTCCCATCAGGTCAAATCAGGGGCAAGTAAATATCCTGATGTATTTCCTGACTTTAAACCTCCTGCCCACATGTGATCAAGCATATCCCATGCAGATGGGTCAAATAAACTTGTTTAGGGGAGAGAAAACATGTGGCTTGTTATCTCCCATGAACAACAGCCCCCAGCATTTCAGGAACAATTTATCCTTGAGCAAGAAGCTTGCAAATCAGAGACATTTGTGTTTCATGGATCTCTAAGGCATAGTACTTAAAACTTAAAATGTACCTTTGGCTCTCACAATAGAATGGATTATGTAGAAGATAGAATATCACAGCTTGAAGATAGAGTAGAGGAATCAGAACATTCATTCAAGGTCAATAATTTAAAACAAAAACATATGGATAGAACATTGAAAAGCTTTGGGACCTCATAAAAAGACAAAATATATGTTGTGGTCATAGAAAAAAGAGCCAAAGAAAGCAAAACTATTTTAAATAAAATCATAGAATAAATTTCTCCTAAACGTGAGAAATAGATGTCTATTCTGAAGATAGAGAGGATCTGGGAGGAGTTGGAGGAAGAGAAAGCATGATCAGAGTATATTATATGAAAAAAAATTTTCTTTTAAAAAAAGTATAAAAGAAAACAACCGTCCTTATAAAAAATGGGCTATGGAATTGATGAGAGATTTCTCCAAAGATGAAGTATACATGGCTAATAAACACTTCAAGAAATGTTCACTATCGTTAGCCATCAGAAAAGTTCAGATTAAAACTGCTTCAATGTTTTATTAACTTAACTCAGTCAGAATGAACATCATTAAAATATCAAATAAGAAATTCTATCATGAGTGTGGGATAAGAGGAACTCCTTTTATACTGTGGGAGTGTAAAGTAGTCAGCCGCTTTAGAGATGATTCTGTAGACTTATCCAAATGCTAAATGTAGATATGTAGATATACAGATGTATATTTTCATCTAAATGTAGATATGCTCTATGTTGTATTTATAGTATTTACTATATATGCAGCTATATACAGATACACTGTAGCTATACTACTCCTTGGCATAAGGGTACAAGAAGAAGCTATAGGGAAACCTAGTATCTTATAAAATTACTAACTATATGTATGCATACACATATATAATATACAGACATACATATAATGTATGTGATATATATGTATATCATAATATAAAGATTTTGAGTAGAGCTATCTTGCATGGGGAGATACTATTATAATATAAGGGGACTACTACTACTACTACTACATACATGCCTCACTCACTTTCTTTCAGTACTGATATATTAGGCTATGGTGGTAGATTTATCAAAACTAAAAAGCTAACATTGCCAAATTACTATTAACTAAATTTCAACTGTTTTAGGATTTCAGAATATTTTTCATAGTATTTATTTGTTATACTCTTTAGTCTTCTGTGATCTACTTGTCAGGTAGCTTTAGTGTAGTCCTGTGTATTATTTTCTCAGACATTATTTTTATTGACATCAAGGATTTTCAGTACTGAGTTACTGTCTTTGTGGACAATATACTACAGGGATATTAGAGTGAAATTAGGAAAGATAGAACAATGGAATTGGTGGAAAAAGATTCTGTCTTCTCTTGTTTAAGTCCTCAAAATCCAGCATATATTTTATAGTTTTGATGTTTTAGTTTTAGGACTCAGTAACATGTTAGATACCACAACATTTGAACTTGACAATTAATTAACATATTCTTAAAGAACTGTTCCCTCAATAAAACCAAACATACAAAACAAATCCCCAAGTTGTATACAATTCTGAAGAATTGAGTCATTTAAACTAAGGTTTGGATTACAGTGGTCTTAAAAGTGATGTTCATTTAGAGACTGTGAATTCATAGGCACAGAATGTTGTAGCAGGAATCTTAAAAGTTCTTATTAATAAAATCAAACCTGAGGCTAGTTATTGGGGTGAACACTGGAAGATCAGAGAACCAGAACAAGCCATAGCTACCTCACCTCGCCAGATCCTCAGCTGATCTTGTTTCCTCAGACTGGAGGTCTCTGAGTCCTCATCCAGAATGGGTCTCAGCTGAACTGTGCTGCTCAAAAGCCTGAATACTTAACCAAGCCAAATGCTTAAACAGGCCAAATGCTTCTAGTTCCCGGTCCTCATGCATTATATATCTTTTTGCCTTCTACCAGCACTCCCTGGGATTAAAGGCTCGCTTTATGGGATTAAAGGCATGAGTCACCATGCTTGGCTGTATCCTTGAACACATGGATTTCTGCCTAGCTCTGCCTCCCAAGTGCTGGGATTAAAGGCATGTGCTACCACTGCCTATCCTCTATGTTTAATATTGTGGTTGTTCTGTCTCTGACCCCAGATAAGTTTATTAGGGTGCACAATATTTCAGGGAACACAATACCACCACAGAATGTTAAGGTTATTTTTTGGGGTGTAAGTAAATTTAGCTGAAAGGATCCAGTATTAAGGGAAAGACCCGAATTTCAGAAGTACCATTCAGAAATGTAATATAAATAGTAGAATTGCTTTGTAACCATAAATATCCTGAAGATTTGTGCAGAAGAGAATGTACTGCATTTGTCTCATTCTTTACTTCATTACAATACAGCCATACAGATTCTGAAAAATTCCATTGATCACCTGTGAAAGAGAGTGAAGCAACTTTGTCACTTTGGTGTCATGAGGCCTCTTCAAAGGACTTCCACAGGTTCCGAAATATGACTGTGAGGACTCTAAGGATGATGTAATGACACTGTTAGAACTGATGCTTGTAACAGTTAGTTAAGGCCTTTCCAGGAACAAGTATTATGTTTCTTGATATTTGTGGAGAATTCTTATGAAAACATCATGAGATGTAGTATTAGGTGATTTCACTTACTTATTGCCTGAGTTTTCTTTTCTTCTAATGGAATTGTGAATAACCATTTTATGCAGGACAGGTAAAGCATTTCAGGAGGGAAAAAAAAACTGTATGATAAGCTTAGTTAAGTAAAAATAAAGACTTTTGGCCCAGGCTATGTTCATTCCAGAGCACTCATAGGCCCACTTTAAACAATACTTAATTCATTACAGCAATAGTTTGAAATTTTGGAAGAAATGGAGATTGGCTAAGAATATAGTGTAAATGCTAAAATAAATGACAGGAGTTAAAAGTTTTCATGAAAATGAGCAGAAGCTGTTGATGGGACATTTGTGAAACTGTTTTTAATTAATATAAATATGGTTAGAACAAAATGTGATATCCACAGCAGACAATAAAGCTTACAGAGTGCCTTTTGGAATGTTTGTTTTGGGGAAACAACTAAGGAATGCTAGACATAAGAGATCTTCCACAAAATAAATATGTTTTGTTTATAGAAAATGATCAGCCTGAGGGAGGAGAGTGAGAATATTTGAGAGCATAGAGACATTTTGGGTTGCTATGATGGGAGTCATATAAAGGACTTTTTAGAGGCAGGATTTTGGATGATCATCTACACAATTTAAGTGAATTCTATTTCAGTAGATGTACAGAGGCACAGAAATAGTTGGTGGAGAGGATTTTTTTTAAACATGGAGCATAAGATTTCAAGTGTGTGGCTCATATCATTTTATTATTCTTGCTGCCAGATTCACTTTATTTCTGCATAAAATGGTGACACCTTGGGTTATTGGGCTAGCTTTTCCTTTGTAAATAACTCCAGCACTTTCTTCTGATAGGCAATTCAGATTATTACTTATGAGGGCCATCAAACTGCAGATGCATTTAGCTGCATCAAATATAAAATACTCATTGCCTTACAATTCATGATATGTCCAGAGAGCTTAACCATTTCTCTGTGCATAATACATTTTGTCACTGTAAGTCACTTTCACAACAGATTTCAAAAAGTTGTTAGGCAGTTGCCAATATTTTCTCCATTTTATATCTACCTGCATGCCATTTGCCAGATAATTTCTGACACCGAATCACATAAAGAGATGCTAAAATGTACATAAGAATGGAAGCATATCTAATGTTGTCTGCAACTGAAATGTAAGATGTCCATGATGTCGGAGCTTCGGTTACGATTTTATAAACACCATGACACAAAAATGTAACTATGTCATACTTAACTACCTTCAGAGAGAAATTCACTTAAGTCTCTGTTTTGCAGGCCAAATGGTGAGGTAGTGTAGCTGGAGTTTTTTCTCTGGGTTCCACCAAGCCCTGGCAGTTCCTTAGCCCACTTATAAAATCAACACACATACGCTTATATTATTCAAACTGCTTGGCCATTAGCTCAGGCCTATCATTGTCTAGCTCTTACTCTTATATTTAGCCCATTTCTATTAATCTATACTTTGCCACGTGGCTCGTGACTTACTGGTAACTTACATCTTCCTTGTCCTGGCAGAGGCTACAGGCAGTCTCTCCCTCTGCCTTCCTGTTCCCTCAATTTTCCTCTCTGTTAGTCCCACCTATACTTCTTGTCTGGCTACTGGCCAATCAGTGTTTTATTTATACAGAGCGATATCCACAGCAAAGTAATAAAATGCATAGAAAGTTTATCTCAGTAGTTTGTGTGTGTGAACAGAAATTCTACCCCATGTCAGTGTGCTTTTAATTTTTTTTGTCATCTTGACACAAGCTACAGTCATCTGGGAAGAGGGAACCACATTTGAGAATATGTCTCCATCATATTGGACATGAAACCTTGTGGGAGATTTTCCTGATTAATAGTTGATGTGGAAGGATTCAGCACCCTATGGGTGGTACCACCTATGATCGGGTGGTCCTGGGTTATACAACAAAACAGATAGAGAGAGTCTTGGAAAGCAAGCCAGTAAATATTCCTCTATGGTCTTTGCTTCATTTTCTGCTTCTTCCAGGTTCCTGCCTTGGCTTCGTGCCATTGTTCCCTCAACAATAGGATGGAAGCTGTAAACCAAATAAATCTTTTCCTTCTCCCAAGTTGATTTCCTGTAAATGTTTTATCACAACAGTAGAAAGCAAAGTAGGAATTTCAATAAAGTCTAGGGACATTTTCAGCTTTCACTCAGAAGTGCAGAGTACACGTCTATAGTTCAAGGAAACAGTCAGTGCAGTTTCTGTAAGTATTGATATCCTGGAGGTTCTATAATAAATTACCAGAAATTTATTGCTTTAAAGTATTTCCCCTTTGATCTTTCCAACTGGAAGTCATAAATCTGAATTGAATCCTTTGAGGCTAAAACCAGCAAGGAAACAAACCCATGTTCCATCTTGGGCCCTAGCAGATGATTCTTTCTGCTGGCTTCTCTAATTTCTCGATGCTGTCTGTGTCTCCAGCTTCTGTCTTCTTTCTACATTGCTAGACCCATTGTTCCACTGGCAGTGCCATTCTCATGTATCCTCTTGTTTTCAGATATGAAATCATGATGGCCCTTATGATGTCATTGGATTCCCCCAGATAATCCTGGATAATCTCACTATATCATTGCACCGATTAATCAAGTATGTAAAGTCCCCACTGCCACTTAATTGTTACAGTTCATGGTTGTGGGGATAAGAATGTTCTGTTTAACCTGGCAAGGTTATGGATTCTTTCAAAGATATTTTTGTCTACCTACTACCCAAAATATTTATAGATTCTCATTTTCTCCTAAATATTTTATAATAAAAGCTGTAGGTGACAACCTCTAGTGCGCTAGAATTAACTCTGGCATGTTAAGTACTATTGTGATTCAGTGATTTTGGTGGACTGGGACATGGGAACAAACCAAAGGAGATGTCAAACTAGTCTTTGAGGACTGAGGAACATTTCTAGTGGGTAGAGAGTGGAAGGGTGAGTGGTGGTAGAGTCCCTCTCAGGGACAGTATTCAGTCCTTTTGTTCACAGGTAAGCTGCATGAAGAATGGGAAAAAGGAAGGGGAAGAACATGGATTCAACTACATGAAACTCACATCTGCCCCTTAACCCATAAACCTCAACTCCATTGTTTCTAGCCTAAGTTACTCTTTCTCAGATCCTTCATATAATCATTTTATATGCAAGTGAAATTCTAGAGTTCATGATTATAATTACTCTGTCATATCCACCCACAATGTTTCTTTCTCTGCAGCTCTGTCCAGATCCCCAAATACTGATTTGTACCAACTGTGACATTTCTATATGTACTTTTATGCATCCAAGGCAGGGGAGACATCATATATTAACTGGAATTATTTTAAATTCATCATCTTGCATCATCACTAAGGTCATAGTGCTGAGTGGAAATTCCAAGATCATTGGTGAGTCACTGTACTACCATTCTTGTTCAAGCTGCTTCACGTCCCTGATTAACTTCTCAAATTGCCACCAATGTTTTCTATTTTCATTTGCTTTTGTCTGTTTTATATCTCATAGTAAAAATAAAATAATTGAATAATAACTCCTGCAATCTACCTTCCTTATATTATCTTAACTCTTCCTCCATGCTTCTGTCTGTGCAAATCTACCTCAGGGTTTATATTTGTTTTATTTTACAGCTGATAAACAGTTTGTAAAGTGAAATATTTACATTTATACAACAATGCCCATGTTATTCACCACCAGTTAGACATTCCAGTAACTTTGCTTTAAAAACTTTTTATTTTAAATATATTTATATACTTTAAATAAATTTGTTTATTTAAAAAATTATTTATTTTATGTCCTGGCCACAGTTCCCCTTCTCTCTTCTCCTCCCAGTCCCTACCCCCAACCCCACTCTGTTCCCAACCCCCAATCCTCTCCTCATCCGTTCCTGTTTAAGTAAGGGCAGATCTTACATGGGTATCAACAAAACATGGCATATTAAGTTGTAGTAAGACTAAGAAGCACCTGCCCACATACTGAGGCTGATCAATGCAACCCAGTATGAGGGGTAGGGTCCCAGTGGCCTGTAAAAGAGTCAGAAACAGCTCCTGTTCTCACTGTTAGGAGTCTCACAAGAGGACCAAGCTATACAACTATAACATATATGCAGAGTGCCTAGATCAGTCTCATACCAGCTCCTTGGTTGTCAGTTCAGTCTCTGTTAGCCCCTATAAGCCCAGGTTAGTTGGTTCTGTTAATTTTTTTTGTGGTGTCCTTGACCCCTCTGGCCCATACAATCCTTTCTCCACCTCTTCTGCAGGGTTTCCTGAACTCCGCCTAATGTTTGGCTGTGAGTTTGCATCTCTTTCCATCAGTTGCTGGATGAGGCCTCTCTGATGACAGTTGGGCTAGGTACCAATCTGGTCACATGAGATGGTCAGATCAGGCTACTTATCTGCTATTGTTAGAAGTCTGGGCTGGGGTCTTCCTTGTAGATTGCTGGGAGATTCCCTTGTGCCAAGTTTTTACCAGACCCCCAAATGGCCTCCCTCTCCCCAGTAGTCTCTTTCAGTGCTCTCTCACTATACCCTCCCCTCAACCTAATAGCTCATGTTTCTATCCCCACCTGCCCTAAGTCCACTGAAGAAATTTTTTCTATTTTCCCTTCCCAGGAAGATCTGTGTGTCCCTTTACAAACTTCTTTGTTACCTAGCCTCTATGGTCCTGTGGATTGTGGAATGGTTATCCTTTATTTTATAGCTAATATCCACTTATGAGTGAGTACATACCATGTTTGTCTTTCTCAGTCTGTGTGATCTCACTTAGGATGATAATTCCTAGTTCCATCCATTTGCTTTGAAATTTCTTGGTGTCTTTTTTTTTTTGTTGTTGTTGTTGTTTTTTTTTTTTTTTTTTTTTTTTTTTTTTTTTTTTTTAACAGCTAAGTAATACTCGGTTGTGTAAAGGTACCACTTTTTCTTTATTCACTCCTCAGTTGAGGGATATCTAGGTTGTTTCCAGGTTCTGGATATTACAAATAAAGCTGCTATGAACATAGTTGAACAAGTGTCCTTGTGGTATGATCCTTTATGTATATGTTCAAGAGCAATATAGATGGGTCATTTGGTAGGTTGATTTCCAGTTTTCTGAGGAATTGCAACACTGACTTCCAAAGTGGTTAGGCAAGTTTGCATTCCTTCCAACATTGGAGGAATGTTCTTGTTGCTCCACATCCTCTCAAATATAAGCTGTCATTTGTGTTTTTGATCTTAGCCATTCTGCCAGGTATAAGATGGAAACTCAGAGTTGTTTTAATTTGCATTTCCCTGATGACTAAGGATGTTGAGCAATTCTTTAAGTGTTTCTCAGCTGTTTGAGATTTTTCTGTTGAGAATTTTCTGCTTAGATCTGTACGCCATTTTTTAATTGGATTTTTTTGGTTTGTTAATATCCAGTTTCTTCAGTTCTGTATATATTTTGGAAATCAACTCTCCTCCAGATGTGGAGTTGGTGAAGATCTTTTCCCATTCTGTAGAATAACATTTTGTCTTATTGACAGTGTCCTTTGCCTTACAAAAACTTTTAAATTTAATGAGGTCCTATTTATTAATTGTAGATCTTAGTGCTTGTGTTATTGGTGTTCTGTTCAGGAAGTTGTCTCCTGTGCTAATGTGTTTGAGATTATTTCCTACTTTCTCTTCTATCAAGTTCAGTATATCCAGATTTATAGTGAGGTCTTTGATCCACTTGGACTTGAATTTTGTGCAGGGTAATACATATAAATCAGTTTGCATTCTTCTATATGCCAACATTCTGTTAGACCAGCACCATTTGTTGAAGATGATTTTTTTCCCCATTGTATGACTTTGGAGCCCAGGGGAGGGTGTGGTGATATTTTATTTGTGCTGATGTGGTGATATTTTATTTGTATGTTAATAAATAAAGTTTGCCTGGAGATCAGAGGTCATAGTCAGCCATAAACAGAAGTCAGGCAGTGGTGGCACATGCCCTTAATCTGATCACATTACAAGCAGAGTCTCAGTGTGTTCAAGGACACAGCCAAGCATGGTGACACATGCCTTTAATCCTAGTACCAACCATAGAGACCTCAAGATCTATATAGACAGACAGTGACAAGGAAGTGAAGGGGCTGAGGTTAGAGCCAATGAGAAGGCAGAACAGCAAGGCAATAAGGGTGCAGGTTAGACAGGAAAAGGTTCTCTTGGGAAGTGATGGCAGTGTGTACAAGCTAATAGGACTCCAGTGGAAATGTTAGATTTGAGGAGATTTAAGGAAGCTATAGTATCCTATGGCATGCATTCTCCATCTATAAAGCAAATTTTAAACTCCATTTCTAAAGCAAATGGTCAACTTGTAATAGGATTATTCCTCAGGACTGGGAAGAGTTAGTAACAGCTGTCCTAGAACCCAGAGCACAATTACAGTAGTACACTTTTTTAGAGATGAGGCTAAGACAATAGAAAATCAATGTGGAGCTAGAGGCATGGAAATTTTCTAGGATCAGCTTGTTGGAGAAGGCCAATATGCTGAAATACAAAGACAATGTTTATATGATAACCAAACCTTAATTCTATGCTGCATGGCAGCCATGAATGCATGGGACAGAATTGAGGAAGCAGGAAAAAAAAGTGAATCATTCACAAAGGTAATACAGGGCACAAAAGAATCCTTCATGGATTTCTTACAAAGGCTGTCTTCAGCAGTAAATAGAATGATACCAAATTTAGAAGCTAGACAGATAATAATTGAATCTTTGGCTTTTGAGAACATAAATGCAGCATGCAAAAGAATAATCAGGCTACTAAAGGCAAGGTCTGCACTCTTGGAGGATTGGATCAGGCACACAATTAGTTGAGTCTCATGACCATGATAATATGTGGATAGGAGAAGCAATTTCAAAAGGTTTGAGAAATGTCAGATGTTTTGGGTGTGGAAAACAAGGTCATTTGAAAAGGGAGTATAAACAGGGCATTCCTAGAAAGAATGTTTATTCAAGGACTAATGGCAACAGAATGCCCCTCCCTTCTGGATTATGCAGAACGTGTGGTAAGGGTAAACATTGGACCAACTAATATAGATCAACAAGAGACAGACAAGGTAATCCTTTGCCTCTGTCCTCAGGAAACTCCCAGAGGGGCCTCATGCATGCCCCCACAGCAAATTCAGTTCAGACCTTTTCTGCCATCATAGAAGAAACCCCTACTCAGAGAAATTAAATAACCAAATGCCTATTAGAATAAACCAGGATGCTCAAGGTGATAGAACAGCTGAGGTAGAGAGAATAGAAAATTCAGGAGAAATCATAAAGAGACTTTTGGGCAAACTTCTATAAATGAACAAAGACCAAAATTAAAAATATAAATAAATGGCATTTTCTTGGATTGTTTAGTAGACAGAGGTGCAGACATGACAATAATTGCACCAGAATTTTAGCATCCAACTTGGCCTCCTCAGGAGGTAAATGTTCAGCTGTTAGGGATTGGAACATTATTTCAAGTGAAACAGAGTACAAGATGTCCCTGTCATTCTAAATTTTTGGAAGTTGCTTACAATGTTCTTCCTGTTTATTTAGGTAATATTGTATCCTTCTGAGGTCTTCGATGTAGTTGAAGACTAGATAGTTGTAATTATGGTTTTCTTGGTTATGATAAGAGATAAGGTAGATATGAAACCTTAGACTCACAAATATAGGCTAAATAAAATATTTTCTTTGAATTTGCAAAACATAAATAGACTAGATATAGATATTGTAACTGTAATTCTTGCTTGATAACTGTTTTGTTATATGTAATTTTACTATGTTAAAGTTAAATGCTTCCTTTTTGATTAGACAGAAAAGGGGAAGTAATGGGGAGTGTCTTTCTGTATGCTGTGGATATGTGTTGTTCTGATTGGTTCATAAATAAAGCATTTTGGCCTATGGCAAGGCAGCTTAGAGGCAGGCTGGAAATTCAAAGAGAGAGACAGGGAGAAGGTGTGTGTGTGTGGAGATGCTGCCTTCTCAGTCACCACGAGAAGCAAGATGTTGGGGTTGGGGATTTAGCTCAGTGGTAGATCACTTGCTTAGCAAGCACAAGGCCCTGAGTTTGGTCCTCAGCCCTGGAAAAAAAGGAAAAAAAAAAGAGAAGCAATATGTAAAAAGTACCAGTAAGTCACAAGCTGCATAGCAAAGTACAGATTTATAGAAATGAGTTAATTTAAGATATAAGACCTAGATAGCAAGAAGCCTGCCATGGCCATAGTTTGAAAATAATATAAGCCTATGTGTGTTTATTTGGCTCTGAGCAGCTGCAGGACTGGCAGAAGAGAGAGATTTGTCCTGACTGCATTCCTGGAGAAGGACCAGAGAAACTTCCAACTATACTAACTTATACCACTAACAAATGCTTTTCACTTAATCAGATATAACTTGTCAAAAGAGAACCTCCTCAAAGTTAGTCTTGGGGAAAGGTTTTCCTATTTGTTTTTCAGGAGAATGAAGGCTAAGGAATCTGAAGAACACTAGACAAATGAGACATCTGAAGAAAAAGGACAAATCATCTAGAAAAAAATATCCCAAGAAAAAGAGTAAATTGCCCTATTGGTATATCACCTACAAAATTTCATAAGTCTTCCTAAATGTTTGTTTCTGCTCTTCTCTACAGACCTTTAACACAAATGGTCTTTTTGTAGTCCCAGTTCAATTAAAAATTAAAGCTGGCTTTGGAGTTGGAGAATGGCTCTCTCCTTCTTAAACCCAAGCATGTTGTTAAAAGGAAAATGCAAAATCTCTGTATCATGCCAGAAAAGAGAGCCATCTTCTGATATGGGACAGAAGAAAAAAAATTAAGGGACTAATCTCAATTCTTTGATTCTATTTTGATTCTTAAACTTTTCTTAAGGTATGAATTTTATATCAAAATTTATAAGATATATCTATCTATCTATCTATCTATCTATCTATCTATCTATCTATCTATCTATATATGTATATAACTTTTGTTATGATATTAATGGTCATATAAAGTACTAACTAATTCTAGAGAAAAGGCTTCATTTAGCTACCTATATATGTTGTGTTTGAGTTTTTATCAGTTTTCTGTCCACATGGATAATAATAATACCACTAAGCTGACAAATATCACTTAAAGATCAGCTTCAGATACAAACTGCTCAGAACAATTTTGAGATGGCTAGCTGAGATGATCCAGTTTCATAGAGTACTCAAACAAGGACTTGAAATAAGCCTTGAACCTTGGCATTATGCAGAGACTGGACAACAAATGATATAGCTACCTTTCCTAGGACTTCACAATTAACCAAAAACTTTTCTTTTCAGAATCCCCTAAAGAAGACTTCACCCACAAATATCAGGAAGCAATTTTAAGAACACAGCACCCACATTCCCAAAGAGGTGGAGTGGGGCAGGTGGTTTTTGGTCTTTCTATGGGTTTTGGGTTTAAGATAATTTTCATTGTTTAGGAGGGTTGGTTACAAGTTGTTGTTAATGGTTCAGAAAAGGGCTGAACAAAGGAGATTAGATTTAAGGTGCTTGTTTGAAAAAAAAAGATAAACAGAAATGATAGACTAGAGGGTAGATTATTGAATCTACTCTGAAAAGTAAAGAGAAGATATAGATATGATATAGATAAAAAGGTAGATTATTGAATCTACTTTTAAAAGACAATTACTAGTTTTAAATACTTTACATTGGGTTGGATTTTTATATGTTGTATACAAATTATATATATTGAGATTGATATTGTTAGAAAATGCTGTACATATATTTCTAATATTGTTCAGGATATTGTACTTAATTTAACAATGTAATGCAATTTGCTAATCCTTAATGTTGTTATTATCAACTATTAAGATATAGAAAAATAGTAGTTAGACATTACAATCGAACTTGTAGTCATATTAGGTATGTTTTTAAGGTTAAGCAGAGATATATTTTAGATAGACAGATCATCTTCAAACCCTTTAGAGATCTACAGAATATGGCATTTAAAATGTTTTAATAACTTAATTTTTTTTCTTTTTTGACTATGAGACATGTTGGCTCCTGGCAGCACCAATCTACTTCAGATTGAAGTAATTGCATATGGAGTTAACTTTCATTTTGGCAAAAGTTATCCACTGGGCACCAAAATCCCTTGCATCGACTGCTGACCAACAGGACAAAATGGACAGACAGGACAAAAAACAAAGGACTACTGATCCTTGCCAAGGCAAGTGTGGTTTTAGCTTTAGCAACAGGCATCCTCTGAGGCCAGGACAATATGGCACCATCGCTGAAGTGGCTTTGCAATCTGGAAAAGGTACAGTGCCCCTTTCTTCCAAGGCAGCTGAACAGGCAATGGACCAATGGCTTCTGGCATGCAGTGGAACAGTACCTGAAACAGTTACTCTTGAAAGAGTAACTAGGCTAATGGAGTCTAACCTCTCAATGGTAGACTGGCTTATTTTATTTATTTATTTATTTATTTATTTATTTTTGGTTTTTCAAGACAGGATTTCTCTGTGTAGCTTTGGAGCCTGTCCTGGAACTCATTCTGTAGCCCAGACTGGCCTTGAACTCACAGAGATCCACCTGCCTCTGCCTCCCAAGTGCTGGTATTAAAGACGTGTGCCACCACCACCCAGCTAGACTGGTATGTAATAAAAGAGATGAAGCCATCCACAAGCCGAGATAATGGACAGCCAAATTCCAAAAATACCAAAAATTTCCAGAATTTAAAATCCTGAATCATGAAAGGACACTGGTGGAATTCAGGTTTATTTGGTACGTGGACTACTTGTACTGAATGTGACGTTGAACTGTAGGTCTTGTGTACATCCTATTTCACAAATGAGTCTATCAGATACACTAAGCCTGTGGGCCGAAGATGATGCCCAATGTGTAGCGGAACCTTGGGTGACTGTCCAGGCAGCTGGTTGTTTCTATCAACTCACATTTTTTTTGGAAGCTGCTTGTTTGCACTTCCTGTTTTACTAGGTAATATTATTTCCTTCTTGGGTCTCTGAGGGAGTTGAAGATTAGATAGTTATAGTTACAGTTAGTTGAAGATTAGACAGTTATAGTTATAGTTTTCCTTGTCAAGAAATTCAGAAAAGAAATTCACTAAAGAAGTGTAAAATGTATAAATTTGAAAGACATTATAAGATATTTTTTTGTTGGTGATACAAGTTAGAACAGAAAGTGAATCAGGTACATTTTGGACCTATCAAAATAGGATAGATAACGGAATATTTTCTCTGAATTTGTCAAATTCAAATGGAATAGACATTGTTGAAGTATTTATTGCTTGTATATATTGTATATAGTTATTGTACTTATTGTATATAGTTTTTCTTATATTAGTTATAACTTTTTATTTTTATTAGAAAAAAGGGGAAATGTGGTGATATTTTATTTGTATGTTAATAAATGAAGTTTACCTGGAGACCAGAGGTCATAGCCAGCCATAAACAGAAGTCAGGCAGTGGTGGCAAATGCCCTTAGTCTGATCACATGGCAGGCAGATTCTCTGTGTGTTCAAGGACACAGTCAAGCATGGTGACACATGCCTTTAATCCCAGTACCAACCATAGAGACCTGGAGGTCTGTATAGACAGGCAGTGACGAGGAAGTGAAGAGGCTGGGCTAAGAGCCAATGAGAAGGCAGAACAAGAAGGCAATAAAGGCACAGGTTAGACAGGAAGAGGTTTTCTTAGGAAGCGATGGCAGTGTGGGGAGCTAAGGTTAGTTTTGTTGCTATCACTATTGCTCTCATCTCTATGGCTTGCACCCTGGTATTTGGCTCTGTGTTTCTCATTTAATAAGACTGTTTAGAAATTCATCTACAGGAGGGGGTACAGTCTGGAGTTATTGGGCAGCTTTTAAGGAATGTTTATTGGCATTGGGCCGTGTCTTACCTGGGTTTCCAAGACTCTGCCTGGCCTCTGGTAAAGCTGAAAAACCTCTTCCAAAATAGGAGGCAGGGATATGGGAGCCCAGGGTAGGGGGGTGCAGTCTAGGGTTGCTGGACAGGCTTAAAGGGGTATAGTAGGTGGTGAGCAGTGTCTTCTCTGGGATCCCTAGGATTACTCTGGTCTCCAATAAAGCTGCCAGGGCTGTGGGCCTAGTGTAGAGCCCTGGAGACAGGAATGATTTTGCTTTTATTGCACAAAAAAAAACATTTTCTCTGTGATGACATTATCATTATTATACAAACATGTTATTTATTTGTCATTACACAAATACATCCTGTTGGTTTAATAATGTCTTCCAGGCATTAGCTTATTTCTCTACTTTCCTTTATGGTGATGTGCCTCAAAAGAACATACATACTCATCTTCATTCCTGTAAATTCTGGTATACATTTCAAATGAATTTTATTTCTGCACACTATTGCAATTGTTTATGAAAAATATTATTAATAGTTCGTGCTTAAATAAAACTATGTTCCAGACACTTAACCAAGTATATCATGAGCTAATCTAATTCTTTTTCCTTCTATTTTTTATTTAAAATAATTTTTTTAGACAATATAATCTGATTATGTTTTCCTCTCCCCATCTCTTCATATTTTCTCCCCATTCTTCTCCCACTCATATCCATACCCTTACATTCTCTTTCTCCCTTACAAAACAAACAGGCATCTAAAAAATAAAGATAAAATCTAAACAAACAAACCAGAATAGGACAAAATAAACAAACAGAAAAAAAAGAGCCTAAGAAAAAGCATAAGGAACACATAGATGCAGAGGTACACATGTTTGTATATACAGAAAGCTCCAAAACCCAACAAAATTGGAAACTATAATTTATACCCTAATGGCCTATAAGGTAAAAACAAAAATAAAAACAACAAAAAACAAACAAACAAAAATCTCCAAAATCTCCATATTCTGTGAGTTATGAGTGTGTAGTCTTCAGCAATATTGTCTTCCTATTAGTTTGTTGAGAGCAGAGAACAACCATTAGCTTTGCAATAGTCTTGGTTGTTTGGGGGTTTCTCTGAGACCTCTTGGGCCAAGAGCACAATTAGATGTAAACCAATATTGGCATTGGAGGTTTTATTTGGTATGAGAGATGTCAAGTTGATGCTTTGTCTCCCCTGTCATTTAGTGATTCCATTGAGATTACTGTCTTATATGTGCATATTTTAAGAAGCTCTACTGTGTTAGATTTCTGTACAACCTCTCATATGGCTCTTAGTTTTAGCTCTCCCTCCCTTACTCATCTCCTTGAACCCTGTTTGAACTTCTTGTCATAGTGCTGCCCACCCTTGTTCATACATAACTATCATTTTATTTATATATGATATATATTATATATGATATATATTATATTAATATAATTATATTTTCCATAATTAGGAAAATGCATTCCTACCCCTAGTCACTTACTCTATACAAAACCTCTAAGTTATGTGGATTGTGGCATGCTTATTAAAGACTTTGGAGTTAACATCCACATATAAGCAAATATATGCCCAATTTGTCTTTTGGAGTTTGAGTAATCTCACTCAGAATGATGTTTTTTTTCTAGATCCATCCATTTACTGGAATTTTATAATTTCATTTTTTATAATAGCTGATTAATATTCTATATATAAATGTACTATGGTTTTCTTTATCTAGTCACCCAATGACTGATATCTAGGCCATTTCTAATTTCAAGGCATTATGAATAGAGCATCAATGATCATGGTTGAACAAGTGTGTCTGTAATAGGTTGTAGACTCCTTTGGATATATGCCCAAGAATGGTATAACTGGATCATGAAATAGATCTATTCCCATCTTCCTGAGGAACAGTCACACTGATTTCCATACTGGCTGTACAAGTTTGAGTGAGTCTTCCCCTTATTCTATATTCTGATCATCATGAGATATCATTTGTCTTATTGAACTTGGCCATTCTGGCTGGAATAGGATGAAAGGTCAGTGAATGTTCAATTTCACTGATGACCAAGACTGTTGGACATTTCTTAAGCATTTCTCAGCCATTTATTTTTTTCTCTTTTTAGAATGCACTGTTAAATACATATCCCATTTTATTTGGTTTATTTGTTTCCTTGATGTTTAGTTTTTAAGTTCTCTCTCTCTCTCTCTCTCTCTCTCTCTCTCTATATATATATATATATATATATATATATATATATATTTGATGTTTATATGCAATATATCACATATAACATATATACATACACACACATACACACACACACACACACACACACACACACACACACACACATATATATATATATATATATATATATATATATAAAACCTATCAGATGTATAGTTGGTAAAAATCTTTCCCATTCTATAGGCTGCCACTTTGTCCAATTGGCAGGGTCCTTTGTGTTACAGAAGCTTTTCAGTTTCATGAGATTTCATTTATTAATTGTTGAACTTAGTCCTGCACTGTCAGTGTTCTGTTCAGAAAGTCATTCCCTATGTCAATGCATTCAAGGCTATCCCCCAGTTTCTTTTCTATCATGTTCAGTGTATCTGGTTTTCTGTTGAGGTATTTAATCGATTTGGAATTAAAGTGTCATGCAGAGTGATGCATATGGATCAATTTGGATTCTTCTACATGCAACTATCTGGTTTGAATAGCACCATTTGTTGAAGATGCTGTCTTTTTTTCCCCCAGTGTGTATTTTGGTCTCTTTATCAAAAATCAGTTGTCCATAAGTGTGTGCATTTATATCTGGGTCTTCAATGAAATTCTATAGATCAATCACCTTGTTTGTTTTTGTGCCAGTACTGATTTTTTTTAATTGCTGTATAACTGTAGTACAATTTGAGGTCAGGGATGGTGATACTTCCAGCATTTCTTTAATTATTCACAATTGTTTTAGCTACCCTATGTTTTTGTGTTTCCATTTGACAAGAAGAATTGTCCTTTCAGATCTGTGAAGAATTGTATTGGAATTTGCATTGCTTTTGATAGGCTGGTATATTTTTTTACTATATGAATCCTACTAATCCATAAGCATGGGAGAACTTCCTATCTTCTGATATCTTCAGTTTTTTTTTTCTTCAGTGTCTTAAGATTTTGTCCTACAAGTCTTTCACCTGCTTGGATAAAGTTACCCCAAGGTATTTTATATTGTTTGAGGCTGCTGTGAAACGTGTTGTTTTCTTGCTTGCTTTCTCAGTTTGTGCGCCCTTTGTGTACTGATGGGATATTGATTATTGTTACTACTTTGTATCCATCTACCTTGCTGAAAGTGTTTATCAGCTTTATGAGCTTACTGGTGGAATTTTTGAGGATTACATATGCATACTATCAGATCATTTGCAAATAAAGATACTTTGACTTCTTCCTTTCCAATTCATATCCCCTTGTCACTTTCAGTTGTCTTATTACTGTAGCTCAGACTTCAAGTTCTATATTGAAGAAGTGTGGAGTGAGTAGATAAGCCTGTCTTATTTCTGACTTTATTTGATTTGCTTTGAGTTTTTCTTCATTTAAGTTGATGTTGGATATGGGCTTGCTGCAGACTACTTTTATCGTGTTGAGGTATGTCCCTTTTATCCATCACCTCTTTAGGACTATTTATCATGAAGTGGTGTTGGATTTTATCAGAGGACTTTTCTGCATCTAATGAGATGATCATGTAGTCTTTGTCTTTCAGATTACTTATATTGTGGATTACATTTATTGATTCACATATGTTCAGCTATATCTGCATCTCTGGAATGAAGCCTTTTTGATCATGTTGGATAATCTTTTTGATGTGTTTTTTAATTTAGGCTGTAAATATTTTATGGAAAACATTTGCATCTACGTTCACAAGGGAAATTGGTCAGTAATTCTCTTTGTTGTGTCTTTATGTCACTTGAATATCAGTGTAACTGATGCCACACAAAATGAATTGTCTAATGCTCCTTCTGTTTCTAATTTCTAATTTGAGGACCATTTTGAGTAACTCTTTCTTGGCTGTCTGATAGAATTCTGTGCTAAATCCAAAAAGTGGTGGGCTTTTTTTGGTTAGTAGATATTCAATTACTACTTCTATTTCATTAGGGGTTATAAGTTTGTTTAAATTGCTTATCTGATCTTGATTTAACATCGGTAAGTGGTATGTATTGAGAAAATCATTCATTTCTTTTAGATTTTCAAATTTGTTGGAGAACATGTTTTTAAAGAATATCCTTATGATTCTCTGGATTTCTTAGGTGTCCATTACCATGTCCCCCCTTTTATCTCCAATTTTGTTAATTTGGATATTTTCACTGTCTCTAACTTTTAGTTAATTTGGATAAGGTTTTGTCAATCGTATTGAGTTTCTCAAAGAATCAACTCTAATTCATGGATACCTTTGCAATGCTTTTGTAACTTCTATTTTAATAATTTTATCCCTGAGTTTGACTATTGGTGAAATTATTAAGGCCACTCCACATATTTAAAAGGGAGGTTTATTTAGTGGCGTAACTTACAAATGAAGGAATAGGTAGGTTGCAGGGTCTAGAAAAGGCATGGCATAGTCCAGCGGTGTTCTCTGGAGAACTCTGCTCGGTCTACCTCCAGTGTCCAGGGTCCAGGAACCAAGAGAGCCCATGCATCTGGATCTCGGGTTTTCAGAGCCCTCTCTTGGCCCCACCTTGTAGGTGTGACAGTTACCGAAGCCTCAATGGGAGTTGGAACTTCCAGATCAAAGTTGGAATGACTACCCACTACGTTTGATTGTTTCCTGCCGTCTACTCATTTTGGGTGTGATTTCTTATTTTTTTCTAGAGATTTCAGGTATGCTGTTAAGTTACTAGTATGATACCTCTAATTTTTTTCATATAGACATTTAATGCTATGAACTTTCCTATTAGAACTGGCTTCATTGTATCCCATAAGTTTGGGTGTGCAGTGTGTTCATTTACACTGAATTCTAGAAAGTCTTCAATGTCTTTCTTAATTTCTGTCTTTACACATTTTTCATCCAGTACAGAGTTGTTCAGTTTCTAACATTTCTGTTACTCCTGCTGTTGTTGAGATCCAGCTTTAACCTGTGGTGGTCAAGTAGCCTGCACCGTGTTATTTCAATGTTATTGTATCCGTGAAAAGTTATTTTGTGTCTGAGCATGTGACCAATTTAGAGAAAGTCCATAAGGAGCTGAGAAGAAGGGGTATTATTTTTTGTTTGGGTAAAATATTCTGTAAATATCTGTTAGTTTTATTTGGTTTATGATGTCAGTTAGGGCCAATATTTCTCTGTTTAGCTTTTGTCTGGATGAGCTGTCCATTGGTGAGAGTTAGGTATTGAAGTCTCCCACTATAGGTGTGTGAGGGTTGTGTGATTTAAGCTATAGTACCATTTCTTTTACAAACTTGGGTGCCCTTGTGTTTGGTGCAAAGAGGTTAAGAATTGCAATGTCATTTTGGTGGAATTTTCTTTTGATGAACATATAGTGTCCTTAACAATCTCTTCTGATGAGTTTTGATTTGAAGTCTAGATTTTCAGATATTAAATTGACTAAACCATATTGTTTCTTAGGTTCATTTGCTGGAATTACATTTTCATCCTTTACCCTGAAGTGCTGTCTATCCTTTGTGTTAAGGTGTGTTTCTTGGATACAGCAGAAGGATAGATCCTGTTTTTGTATCCAGTCTGCCGGGCTGTATCTTTTTCTTGGGTAATTGTGATTATTGATATTAAGAGTTACCAATGAGCAGTGTCTTTTGATTCCTGTTTTTGTTGTGGTGGTTGTGTGGATCTTCTCTGCCCTGCCCCTCTCATACCCTCTGATTTGCTGTTCTCAGATTATCAACTTCTCACTTTTTCTTGAGTATGTTTAACCTCTTTGGGTTGTAATTTTCCCTTTAAATCCTCCTGTAGGGCTGAATTTGGAGACAGATGCTGCTTCAATTGGGTTTTATTGTAGTGTATAACTCTTTTTTTCATATACTGAGATTGAATGTTTTGCTGGGTATAGAAGTCTGGACTGGCATCTATGGTCTCTTAGAGTTTGTAGGAAATCCATCCTGGCCCTTTTGGGTTTTAGAGTCTCCATTGAAATGTCAAATGTCGTTATTACAGGTCTGCCTTCATTTATTACTTGTTTTCTTTTTCTCTTGCAGCTTTTAATGTTACTTCTTTGTTTCTTATGTTTAATTTGTTTGTTTATTATGTGTTGTTGGAAGTCTTTTTTCTGTCCAGTGTACTTGTGGTTCTATATGTTTCTTGTTCCTTGTAACTTCATTTAAGTTTGCAAACATTTCTTTTAGGATTTTATTGAAAATAGTTTTTGTGCATTTGCCCTGAGATTCTTCTTTCCTCTATTCCTATTTTTTCATATATTATTCTCAGATTTCCTAAATGTTTTATGACTGGAGTTTTTTAAGCTTCATAGTTTTCTTTGACTGAGGTATCCAGTTCTTCTATCGTATCTTTAATTCCTGAAATTCTCCCTTCCATATCTTATATTTTATTGGTGAGGTTCATCTCTGAGGTTTTTGTTTGACTTCCCAACTTTTAAGTTCCACTTTACCTCAGTTTTAATTTTCTTTAGTGATTCCATTTCTAGTTTCATGTCTTTGTTTTCTTCATGTCATTTCACTGTTTTTCCCCATAGATTCCATTAATGACTTATTTATATACTCTTTATTTTCCTTGATCTTATTAATAATAGCTATTTTGAATTTCTTGTCCTGTCCTTCATATCTATTGTGTTTCTCATGGTGTATTATGGTAGGGTCACTGGGTCTGATGGCTGTTATTGTATTTCTGTGCTGCTGTCTATGCACCTAGGCTTCATATTATTTTAAAACTGGGTCTTGATACCTGTGGTTGATATATTGTGCACCTCAATAAACTTATCTGGGGGTCAGAGAACAGAACAGCCACTATATTAAACATAGAGGTTAGGCAGTGGTAGCACATGCCTTTAATCCTAGCATTCAGGAGGCAGAGATCCATCTGGATCTCTGTGTGTTCAAAGCCACATTGGAAACAGCCAGGCATGGTGACACATTCACACACACACACACACCTTTAATCCCAACACTTGAGATCTCATGTCTTGCTTGGGAAAGACTCAGGCCTTTAATCCCAGGAAGTGATGGCAAGAAACAGAAAGGTATATAAGGTGTAAGGACCAGGAACTAGGCTGGTTAAGCTTTTAGTTTTTAGCAGCAGTTCAGCTGAGATCCATTTGGATGAGGACTCAGAGGTTTTTAGTCTGAGGAAACAAGATCAGCTGAGGAATTGGTGAGGTGAGGTTGGATGTGGCTTGTTCTGTTTCTCTGATCATTCAGCGTTCACCCCAATACCTGGCTCTGGGTTTGTTTTTATTAATGAGACCTTTTCAGATTTGTGTTACAGACACCTGGTTTGATCTTTGTTGTGTAGGTGTTCCCTTTTTTGGTTTCTGTTGCCTTCTCTGGATCACAGCAGAATGTCGTGGCTGTGGGTTGCCTCGCTGGGAATGTTTCTGAGATCCTGCCAAGTGTAGCCATTGTAGGTCCAGGGTACAATGTGTTTCTAGTTATTGAGAGCTCATGTGAAGGAATGAGGATTAGTTATAAATGGGGCAGAGCTGAGAGGGTCTACTGGAAGGAGAAAAGCTGCATCTGCCATGAGGATTTGCAGAGTTTCCTGGAAATGGAAAGGGAAAATAGCCCCCTGCAGGTGGTCTGCTATAGGGCTGGGAATAAGACATGAGATGGGGGTGAGGGGATTCTTAATGGAGAACAGGAAAGAAAGTGAAGATTGCCTATCCATTCCCCAGGCAACCATGGCCACTGAGTGGGTTTACAGTTATAGTATGCCTCTATGCCTTGGGTGTTGGCAGCTGAGATAAAGGGACTGAGTGAAGGAGAAAGGCTGAATTATAAGATCTGTGTCTAATGAATTCTTCTAACATTTAAGGCAAATATTTCAGAGTAAGAATGAAATTAACATCCAAGTGGACATCTCCAAACTGTTCACCTTTAGTTGTCCCATTTCATTGTCTCCGTGACTGACAAATTAGCCCCATATTTCTAAATCTAGTGATTAACTATTTGTCCCTTTCTTATCTTATTTTCCACTAGCATTTAACAAATGGATTATTTAAACCTTTAAAAATGTTTTCAATTTGTTTATGAAGTTCACTTCTCTCTGACTTTTCTCTCTTATGTCTAGCTTATGGCTCTCTGGAGGGACAAGCCAGATAAGAAGATAGAATTCAGGTGGTTCTTCACCCTGCAGGCTATGATATTTAGTTATGCATAAGGTAGACTACACTGTCTTAACAAAGATAAATTCCAAATGCCACGTATTTAGACCAGAAGCTATTAACTGCCTTTAGAATTACAAGAATGCTCAGCCATCTAAAATGCAGAAAGAAGGTGCCAGACTGAGGTGTTTGAAAAAGTGTTCAGTGCAGCCTGGGAGGATGTGGGAACAGAAAACCCAAATGGAAATAATATAAGCAATTTAAATTGAGTGTATTTCCCCTCCCTTTGCATATCTCTGTTTGATTTTGAATCACTACACTTGATATTCAGGCTGCATTAGAGGCAGAGCTACTATGCAAGAGTGGTCATCTCCATTGATTTTCAGCTTCATACACTAACAATTCATCTCTAGAGTTTTTTTTTTTTTTCACCTGCAATCTCAGTGATTTAATTCCTCTGGGTTGGGACCTGAGATCTTGGGTTTATAATATCTCCCCTATTAAATCCAATATATAGGTAAGTTGGAGATCATCCTTTGATATTTTAAATTTAACAGTTCTGCTTGGTGTAAGCAATCTCAAAGCAGTTTTGATTTGCATTTTCCTAATTGCAAAGGATTGCTTTGCCATTTGTATTCCTTCTTTGCAATTCCATAGCCCATTTTAAATAAGGTTATTGGCTTTCTTGGTGTTATTTTTTATTTGTGTATTTTATTTTTTAGTTCTTTGTGTAGTCTAGACACTGATTACTGATCATATGCATAGCTGTCAAAGCATCTCCTTCCCATTCTGTAGGCTGCTTTTTCAGTTGATTAACAATTATAGAGAAAAAAAAAGAATAAAAATGAAACAAAATGCTGCTGAGTATGTGACGACAAAGATAGACTCATTTATTCAGTGCAAATGTGTGCAGCTTCTATGGAAATAAGTGTGTAGGTTTTTAAAAGAGCTAGAAATATAACTAGCACATAGCTATACCATTTCTGGGAATATTCCCCAAAGAATCCTATATCCTACTACCTTGTAACTATAGTAACTACAGAGATATATACTCATCCATGTACATTGCTGCTCTACTCAAAATAGTATGCAAATGGAAACAGTCTGTATGTCTATCAGTGGATGAATGAACATATAAATGTGGTCCCTAATAATGATAGAATTTCATTTTTATGTTAAAACAGTGAAACTGAGATTTAGGAAGGGGACTGGAACAGTGATGCTGGAGGAGTTGCTGGAAGAGTTGCTGGGTTGTGTTGCATCAAGCTCCTGATCTAAGTGCTGATCTGAGTGGCCTGCACTACCACTTGAGGCCACGGTGATGTCCATGGTCCAGGCTGCCACTGAGGACCTTGTCTTGGTCTATAGTCCTGCTCTAACAGGGAGCAGTGGTCTGTGATGTTGCCAAAAACCATGTAGAAGGCCTATGATCTGTGGTCCCACTGACTGAGAAGAGCAAGGTGGCCACTTTTGCTGAGATACTAATGACTACAGATGCTCAGTTGAGAGGGAAGGACATGGAAGGCTTCTGTGACAACCGCTACCCTCATACCAACCCTGAACTCCCCCCAAAACAAAATAGCCTATACAGGAAGCCACCCAGGAGAAGTCTCAAAAAGGGTGATGGGGATGCTGAAGAGTAGCTCTCCACAAGTGATAGCTTCTGGAGGAGGTGCGGAAGAGGAAGGACTCGGTTCTACTCAAAGGGCAGGCCACTGAGAATTTGGCCATGCCACAGTGAGTGTGTAGAAAACACAAGTTGGAATTTTTTAATTCTTATTTTTATTTTTACTTTTTTTTGCGGGGGGGGGGTAACAAGGGAGGGGTAGACATGGAAGGACTGGAAAGTGAATGTCATTCAGGTGCATGATATGAAATTCCCAGAGTATCAATAAATAAAAAAATATTATTGAGTCGGGGGCCATGCAAATAAGGTACAGACCACAAAAGTCTGTTAAACCAGAAACAAACTTTATTCAAAAAAAAAAAAAAAAAAAAAGAAAAGAAAAAGCTTCCCGCTAACTGGGACCACAGTCACAGTTCAAGTATCTGATACTGGGGTAATGGGGGAGGGTTTCAAGCCCCTTTCTTAGTATGAAGTAAGCATTAGGCATGGACAAAAGAATCTTTACAAGTTTGAAGTTCAAACTTAGAGACATAATTGCATTTTAAGATTTACAATTCCTTCTAACAAGGTTTTAGCAAATTGAGGTTTGTAAAAAGCATGCAGTTTTTCCTGACATAGTTAATAGTGTTTGCAAAACTCTGTGGCTTTCCTGACGTAGCTGGTTTCCCATAGCCGAGAAGGATACAAAACAATGCAAAGCAGGTGGACATGTATGGGCACTGGTTAAAGTTGATCAGGTAGTAGGAGTCTGTAGAACTCATTCAAACATAACTTTGGTCCACAGCAGTGGTTGGTAGTAAGTGGCCGGTGAGTAATTGTGAAAAGCTAACCCCTGGCTGCAGAGAGCCATTGTAAATGCTAACAGAGATGATGGCTGTCAGATTCCATTTTTTTAGGCTTATAACTTTTTAGTTTTATATTTCTATCTTTCTATTCCTGGACCCTTCAATTATACATTTTTTTTGAAATGGCAAAAAGATATGCTGTAAAGTGCAATAGCTATACAAAGACATGCATATATATTTATACATGTATTTATTTATGTGAATCAAACTATTATTTTAATATGCATTTACATATCCATGTCTATACATTGTCTAGTACATGCTTTCTTCATCAGATTTTTTTCATATAATATTTTCTGATTACAGTGTCTCTGCCCTCTACTGCTCCCAGTTCCTTCCCATCTCCCCTCCCATCCATATCTACCCCTTTTCTGTCTTTTATCAGAAAACAAACATCTAAAGGATAACAGTAAAACGAAATAAAATATAGTAAGATAAAGCAACACACAAAAACCTCACACCAGAATAAGACAAAACAAACAAACAGAAGAAAAAGAGCCCAAGAAAGTCAAAAGAGACAAATACAGACACAGAGACAAACTCTTGCACATTTGGGAATTCCATAGAAAACACAAAGCTAGAAGCCATCATATATATAAAAAATCAATAGGGTAAATAAATAAACTTAAAATAAGAGTAAAAAAAACCAAATCAAAACAACAACAACAACAACAACAAACCAAAAAGCCTTCACAGGACATTATGAGAGAAGGGATCATCAAAGACACCAACGAGTTTGTTTTCTGTAACTGGCTACTGCTGGACATTCTCGTAACCTTCAGAATAGTTTGTTTGTCCAGTGAGATGCCCTTGGAGAAAACTAATTTTTCACTTGCAAGTGGGCATAAAGATTGTTTCTGGGTCAGGGATAGCGCACTGTTCACTTGTCCTTTCAGCTCTAGGGCTCGGCCTGGTACAAACCCTTTCAGACCTTGTGCATGCTCCCTCAACCTCTGTGAGTTCAAATGTGGATAGATCCTGGTGTTTAGAAAGCCTTGCTTTCTTGGTGTCCTCCACTCCCTCTGGCTCTTTTCTGCTTACTTTTCTTCAGGGTTCCCTGAGTCCCGAGGGGAAGGATTTGACGGAGACATCTTGTTTAGATCTGAATATTCTGAGTACTCTCACTCTTTGCATAATATCTGGCTGTAGCTTTCTGTGTTTCCGTCTGCTGCTGAAGGAAGCATCTCTGATGATGGCAGAGAAAGGCACTGATCTGTAAGCACAGCAGAATTAGGAGTTAGTTTATTACTACTTTCCTTTTTTAGAACAGTACTATTTTGTTTTCCCCTGTTTCCCTGAGCCATCTAGTCTTAGGTTCTTGGTCCCTCAAGCAGTGTCAGTTGGGTATGGATCTCATTTCATGGAGTGGGCCTAAAATCAAATCAATTATTAGTTATTATTTTTCACTCACTATGTAGTTACTCTCAGTGTCCGCTCCTAAGTTGTTAATCAAGAGTATGAATGAACTATTTAAAGTACTCACAACAGACACAACGGAAATGAAGCAAACTTATTATATAACTTTCAAATAGCCTCCGTACGGTTTGCTATATCTACACTGATTTTCTACATCAGGAAGCTAATTATGGCAGCTCCCTTAAAAAATATTTTGTCTTCAAATTAAGATCTAATTCTCTCACTATGGCTTTAAAAGATTATCTTTATAATCTGATCTTCATTTTTTTTTTTTCTGTTAGACTAGCCTCTTTACCAAGTCCTGCCTTCAGTCCCCCAGAATTTTTCTTGGTTCCATCTCTTTTACTTCTGGGTTTAATTTTAAAACTAGTCACGATGTCATAAGTCACAACACTGAAACTTTGTGCCACCATTGCACTAGTATATCTTGCAGCTAGGACATCATTGTAGATCAAAGGGTTTGTAGCTAGGTTGATTGTAGCACGAATCTTAAAAGTTCTTGTTAATAAAAACAAACCTGAGGCCAGGTATTAGGGTGAATGCTGGAAGATCAGAGAAGCAGAAGAAGCCACAGCCACCTCACCTTGCCAATTCCTCAGCTGATCCTATTTCTTCAGACTGGAAGCCTCTGAGTTCTCATCCAAATGGATCTCAGCTGAAGTGCTGCTCAAAAGCCTAAAAGCTTAACCAGCTCTAATTCTGGTCCTCATGCCTTAAATACCTTTCTGCTTTCTGCCACCACCTCCTGGGATTAAAGGCTCTGTTACCATGCCTAGCTGTTTCAAGTGTGGCTTTGAACTCAGAGATCCAGAGGATCTCTGCCTCTGGAATGTTAGGATTAAATGCGTGTGTGCCACCATTTTCTGGCCTCTATAGCTAGTGGCTGTTCTGTTCTCTGACCCCAGATAAGTTTATTAGGGTGCACAATATTTTGGGGAACACAATATCACTACAGTTGTTGTTTATGTTTCCCCTTTGGTAGTAATGTGCAAAGTACTCTGTGGTATCAAGAACACTATCCAGAAGGGATGAGGGCTCTATGTAGGCACTGACTTGAATTGTACTTGTTTAATGAATTATGTAAGTGTTATTTTAAGCAAAAGGGTCTACATTTAAGCAGCTAATCTTGTGGAGAAAACCTTTAGATTTTATTCACATTAGCATATTGGAAATGGAATGGTATTTCTGATACAGCTGATACATTCAGAGATTACCTATGATTATCACAATCACTATGCCTTTTCCTTTGATGATCTATGGACACAGACACCTTGGCAACAAGGGACAATCAAATTTAGGCCCAATTTTCAATGTGCAATGATTGAATAACCATGAAATAACTGCCAATCTGTCAAGGACGAAGACATTTTTATGAGTACTTTGGGATAATATTTATTCTATTTTAAGTTATGTGATTCATATGTGTTTGTGTATGGAGAGGACAGAAGAGTGTACCATCCCCTGAAACAGGATTTACAGGTAGTTGTGAGCCAGCTGACATGAGTCCTCTGCAAGAGCAGTATGCACTCTTAACTACTCAGCTATCTCTCCAGCTATTTTGGGGTTATCTTAACTAGAATTCCATGTTTTTTCTCACATAAAATCATAGGATGCAAAGATAACACTAGGTATCTAACAAATTGAAATTATTTTACATTGCTACTCTACATTAGAACTGGTGTTTCAGTTTCTATTTGTTTGAAATACAGTTCAAGAAGTGGGCGGCCAACTCCAGACAACTGAAGGTAATAGTAGATATCAGATGGGTACATTGTCATAGGTGGCTTGATCTTGCACCTGATGACAAAGAGCTTTGTGTCTTACCAGTTGGTAACAGTGAGTGCCTTACTTCCTTACTACCTAGATGTCTCCATAGGCTTGAGTGAGTGTTCCACTGGCATAGAAATTGGTGTTCCTAGAAATATTTGTGTCAAGAATTTTAAAGGAAGAAACATCATGGATTTATGACCTATCCTCAAAAGTTATGTCTATTATTTGTGCATTATTCTGTTGCTTATGCTCACACATGGATCTGGGTGTTAAAACACAATCGTCACTAGGGGCCACTTTGGCAGCTGCCTAACATTAAATTAACTAATGGACTCCTTTTGGAGTGTTTGTTAGAATACTGGCAAGCAATCTAGTATATCTGTCAATCAATATACTTGTATGCCACAATCAATTATTTGAGGGAAAAATTATGGTTTGTGTTTTAAGAATTTTAATATAATTAAAACTTACCAATAAAATGATGTAACTTTTCAAATTTAATTGCCTGTCTTTTTAAAGATGTTAGCACATTATCAAATTTCTTACACATTAGTCAAAATAAGCATCTAAAATAGTTCTTATTTGTTTGTAAGCTCTAATTTTTGACAGTTTGATTTTTCTTCTTATCCTTATTCAGCCCCTTTTTCCACATAAAAATAAAATCAAATATGTAATTATCAATTTGAATACAGTTAGTATTTTTTCTAAAATATTTTTAAATATGTATTTATAGTGTATTGTTTTTCAGAGTTCTCAACAGAAACATCTAATGGATTATACATTACTATATAAAAGGTGGTTGTTATGAGAATTGCTTCCCATGGTTATGGAAGCTTGGAGATGCTTGAGCAATGTCATCTGCAAGGTAGGGAACCAGGACAAGGCAGATGTAGCTCAGGAAGAGTCAAGTTCAGAGAATCAGGAAAGCCTGTGGTGTTGCTCACTTTGGAGGCTGTAAGTGTGAGAAACAGAAAACCATGGTTTAAGATTTGCAAGTTGAAGTCCAGGAAACTAGGACTTCATTTGGTACTGAAGGGTAAAAACATATATATATATATATATATATATATATATATATATATATATATATATATATATATGTGTGTGTGTGTGCCTCATTTTGATGGGAGAGTCATTTCACTCATGCTGGACCTTCCATTCTATTGGGACTCTAAAGAAATTATATGGAACCCATTTGCTTTGGTGAAGGCTGATGTTTGCCCTGTCACTGATTTAAGTTTAATTTAAATATTCCAGAAATATCCTCAAAGACACACCCAGAAATATTTCTCCTAATAAAGACAATGCAATTTGCAGGTAATATGAATATGAACATCAACTTTGTAGAATTTTAAAATATAGTTCTGGGGGTTTGAACTTGAGTCCTCATAATACCCAAACAGAAACTAATGTAAACTAACATATGTTTTGAAGTTTTGAAGTTTTGAAGGGTTGTAAGTACAAACCACTACTGAAGTATTTAAGAGTCATCACAAAAGGGACATTTACACAATGGAGAATTACTCCCAGTCATTAAAAAAAATTACAACATGAAATTTGCAGGCAAATGGATGGAGCAAGAAAAAAAAATCCTGAATGAGGTATTCCAGATGCAGAAAGACAAATATGGTATGAATTCACCTCTATGTGGGTATTAGCTGTTAGGTTAGTGATAACCAAATCACAACCCGTAGAGCCACAGAGAGTAGGTTTAGAGTAAGGGACTAGAGGGAATAGACTAGATCATTATCGATGCATGGACGTGGGCATGCAATGGGAGGGTCACTCGGGGATGGGGCTGTGAAAGGGGGGCCGTGGGAAGAAATATAGGGAGACAGCTAAAATTAAGGGGCATTTGACTGGTAGTATAGATTCTTATACAGTAGAAAAATCTTAAAACATGCACATATATGAGGGCAATATAAATGAAACTGCTAAGTGATGGGGAAGACAGAGTCACAACTCGCCACCTCTTGTCACCAAACAAAGCCTCCAGTGACAGGTTTGGGTTACATCTAATTGAGCTGTGGACTAAAGGGTTCCCATGGGAATTCCCCCCAAAACCCAGGCTGCTGCCAAGACAGTAGATTACTCTCCACAAACTAATAGCAAGTTCCCATTGTTGAAGACAGCACTTTCACAGTTCATTGAACATGGAGAAACTGAGCTGGTTCCTGAACAGATTCTTCACCCCTGTCTTCTAGTATCTTTGGTACAAAAAGGTAATCTGAATGCTACCAAAAGAGAAATGTAAACAAGCTGGTCACAAACACTTTGACATATAATTGTGGTGATATTTTATTTGTATGTTAATAAATAAAGTTTGCCTGGAGATCAGAGGTCATATCCAGCCATAAACAGAAGTCAGGCGGTGGTATCACATGCCCTTAATCTGATCACATGGCAGGCAGTCTCTGTGTGTTCAAGGACACAGCCAAACATGGTGACACATGCCTATAATCCCAGTACCAACCTTAGAGACCTGGAGGCCTGTATAGACAGGCAGTGATGAGGAAGTGATGTGGCTGGGCTTAGAGCCAATGAGAAGGTAGAACAACAAGGCAATAAAGGTGCAGGTTAGACAGGAAGAAGCTGGTTCGGATCTCTTGGGAAGCAATGGCAGTGTGGTGAGCTAAGGTTAGTTGGTGGCTATCACTCTGATTTCTATGGCTTTCACCCCTGTATTTGGCTCTGTATTTCTTATTTAATAAGACTGTTTAGAAATTCATCTACACATAATAGTACCCTACCTGTGAGATACGCTAGGGCATGGTGGCACAAAGCTTGTGGAAGTAACCTACCAATAATTGATTTGACTTAAACCCACTCCAGGAGATGGAACCTAGCATTGCTGGGGTGACCAAGAACCAGAGACGAGATAACTGGGTATCTAGGGTAAAAACAAATACTCTCATCAAAAAAAAAAAAAAAAAAAAACAGATAAAACAACAACAACAACAACAACAAAACTATAGTATTAAAATGATTCCTAATGATATTCTGCTATACTCATAGGTCAGTGGCTTGTTTAACCGCCATCAGATAGAGAAGTTTCCTCCTGCAGCACTTGGGATCAAATTCAGAGCTCCACAGCCAGATGTTATGCAGAGAATGAGAGACCTTGGAACACTGAGACCTAAAAGGGATTTCTCCTTCAAGTGGCTCCCCTCAGAGCTCTGGGAACCCCACAAAGAGGAGGAGGAAGGAGTGTAAGAACCCGGGGGCACAGATGACACCAGGAAACAAGGGCCTCTAAATCAGCATGAGCAAAGCTTATAGGAGTTCACAGAGACTAAGCAGTATGCACAGGGCCCGCATGGGTCTGCACCGAGTCCTTTACATATGCTACGGTTTCCAGTCTAGTGGTTTCTTTGGGACTCCTGAGTGTGTGAACGAATAAAGCTTTGATTCTGGTACCTTCTCCTGGGCTCTCTTCCTTCTGATTGTTTGTCCAACTTTGATGTGATAGCTTTTATTTTTTCCTTATCCTATTACATTTTATTTTGTTATATTTTAATATTATCTCTTAGAAGACTGTTCTTTTCTAATGACAGACAGAAAAGGATTGGATCCAGATGGGAGGAGATGTGGGGTGGAACTGGATGGAGTAGAAGGATTGAAATGGTAATTAGAATATATTATGTGAGAAAATAATCTATTCTCAATAAAAGGAAAAAAAAAAACCAAACCAAACCAAAACAAAACAAAAGCCCAGAATATAAAAAAGTACTAACCGCAAAATTTAAACATTTTAATTTAAAAAAAATTAAACATTTATTTATTTATGGTGTTTTTGGTGTGTGTGCGTGCGTGCGTGTGTGTGTGTGTGTGTGTGTGTGTGTGTGTGTGTGTGTGTGTGTTTGTATACATAGGTATATTGGTGATTGCCAAGACGTATGTGTGTATACAGGGTGGAGTCAGTTCTCTGTTTTCACCATGTGGACCATGGGGACTGAACTCAGGTAGTCAGGCTTGTCAGTTAGTGTCTTCCCCAGTGAATTGACTCAATGATCCTTTAATTAAATTTTAATTAGTTCTTTTTGTTGGTCAGTTTTCCAATAACAGCTTAATCACTTATCCTCTGGGAGTATTTTATTTATTAAAATTTTAAATTTATTCTAGCAAATCACTGTTCTTTGCAACATTTTACTTATTTCAAGGCTTTTGTTGCAGTTTTCCTTTCCTTAAGCAAAATTTCATTAGAATTCAGGCTGTTTTATGCCTGTAATGCTTATGCTCTTGTGGAATAATGGTGTTCAAATTACTTAAATGTATATACACTTTCCTTTGCAGTTCTACTAATGGCTTTATTATATACACATAAATATTTGTACTTTATTTCAATCTCAGTGAATGGAAATATGATTTGAAGAAAAAATGAGATGCTTATTTGAGTCGATAAAATGTATTCCGTGCAAGATAAATAAAATAGCAACAAGAAGAATTTGTATGATTCAGGAAAGCCAGAATATGGATTTCCCCATGCTGATGTCAAAGGAATCTCACATAACACCCTCATCTCAGAAAACGGTGTTGATGAGTATGCAGCTCTCAGGTACGTACCAGGAGGAGGCATTTATGGGGAAAATGCTGACAGAAAGCCAATCCACAGATTCTTCTCTCTCATAATGAAGCAGGATGCTCAGCTACAGCTCTGAGCCAAATATTAATGCATTTTTCATTTACTAAGGCCAGTCAGGTTCCATTGCTCTAATGGGTAGTATTTCTAGCTCCTCTAAGACATCAATTTATTCAAATAGTAAATAATATTACTGAAGTTAATGTAGCATTGCCAGGACAACAACATTAAAATGAGCTCACACAGTGCAATATTTCTTTAAAAAGGGGTTCTATGAAAGAAAGTTAAAAGACCTTGATTTTTGAAGTTATATCCCAAGGGAGTTTTATGATAAATTATATATATATATATATATATATATATATATATATATATATATATATATATATGAATATATGTAACATATGCATATTCACATATCTCTCTTGCAGTATATATAAAATTCATTAATATACCTATACCTAAACTACAAATTATGTTTTTTTCCCCTGGGTCACGTATTCAGATATATTTTATACACTACAGAAAACACAAACAATTATGGTCACCACGATACTGTGTTTCAGATCTGACTTAGTATTTGGTGTTTGGCTTTGTGATCCTGGGTCTACGACCATACACCTCAAACTTATGCTTTGCCATGTATTTCCCCATAAGCATCCACCAAGAGATGTTATCGAAGGGAGACTGGGGTTTGGGCTAGGGACTCGTTGCTTCTTTTCCACTGTCCTGTGGGAATCATGGTAGCAGCAGCCATTTCTTGGCAGCAGCAGAAGCATCTTCTCGAAGTTAAATATAAATCCAGTTTGCAGTTTCTCTATGGTTGCAGGACCAGGCAGATACAACAACTCCAGAGTCCCCAACTCAGAGGTTTTGTTCTCAGGCCCATAGGCCCTCTTTCTGAACACAGAGACACCAGCACCAGCAGTGTCTTCTCCATTGTCTCGATTTTTGTCTCCTGAGGGTATCTTCTCCAAGCTCTTAAGATAAATGAAAAGACTTTAGCCTTTTTCACCTGTGTACAGATGTAAATGTGGTAGCTGCCTCCAATAATTGCTCCCTTCATGGAAACCTCACTTTTGCCTTCCAGTTACTAACTAACTTTACACCAAGTTAATAACTTACATTTTTATTTATTAAATTATCTCTATTAAAATAGCTGGTATAATTTATATCTACTTGCTGAACTCTGACTCACCCAGCTAATACACAGAAAGCTCAGAAATTCGTAGAACTCAACACTGTTCTCTTATTGCATAGATAGAAAATCAGTTTTTTAAAAGTTTTTTTATGTTATCTAACATAACCTACCTACTGCATTAATGAAGACTGCTAGGGGCATTATGTCATAGGTAGCAGTGGTGTGCATTAATTCCTGATGCTGTTGGAAAATAAAACATACAAAATCAAGTCATACTTGCTTCTGGCTTTGTCATGCCTTCATTGAGACCTCTCTGTTTACATTTTATAACAAATTTACCTAGGTGTTTGAGGCTAATTAGTCAGATGTTATTACTTTCATCTCTTGTCTGCTGCTGGGCCATCATCGTTTTCACTTTGAGATATTTGAGAGCAAACATTGAGCAAACATTCCCACTTCCTATGAGTATTGGAAACTGAGTAGGGAAAATGAGGCAATTTATTTTACAACTTTGCAGAGTCTGACATCAGCCTAGAATGGAGGACACATTGGATGACTGAAGAGAATAGTTTGTAAACCACAACACAGCAAGTTCCTTGTCCCTTTTCTTTATGGCCGAGAAATCAGGAAGGTATAATCTCCTACGTCTTCGATCTCTCTCAGTAGTTTCTGTTTGTCTTTTTCATCTCCATGTTTTACAACCTATTTATTTTTAAGTTTATCATGTGCATGGTATTTCTTTTTTCTATTTTTAAAACTTTATTTTATAGGCATTGGTGTGAAGGTATCAGTTCCCCTAGAACTGGAGTTACAGACAGTTGTAAGCTGCCACATGGGTGCTGAGAATGAACCTGGGTACTCTGGAAGAGCTGAGTGCTCTTAACTCCTGAATCATCTTTTGAGTCCCTGACTGTGGAAGCCCACAAAGATTCTAATTTGTGGTTTGACTCAAGGTCAGAGAGTCAGAGTTTATGTTGCTCTCCAAGGCTGCCTTATAGGGTGCAAAGGCATGTTTACCAGGTGTCTTATACTTCAAGGCCTAATCACAAGATGCTTTACTGTGGGGCATGGTTACCAGGTGTTTTGCAGGGTCTACACTTGGTTGTACATTGTGCTTTGATCTTGAAAGATGAGGGAGGTCTTTTGCCTCTCCCCTTGCTGGTATATAAAAAGTCCATTAGAAATAAACTTGAGGCTGCTGGGTATTGACCCAGGACCCTCCCGAAGCTATTATGTGTCTCTGTCTTTCTCTCCATCTACATCTATATATTTCCTATCTAGCATTTCTCAATTGCTCACTCCCCGCTTCAAGGGACTCTTCGATAGGTTGTGGCTGGCCCCAAAACTGGGCCCTGACACCTGAGCATGGCATTTCAAAGTTAGCTGTTAGTAATTTCCTTCTAAAAACTTCTTTTATGGGTGTAGGTGTGTAGGTCAGTGGAGTTTGATTAGGACCAGCAGACTCTCTATAACAGTGCTTTCCATTTAGTCTGCATCTGGACCTAAACTGCTCCCAGGCAAGTTTGAAAGTGAACTGTCAGATTTTATTTCTTGTAGTTTATATGTTCTTCTTAACTCTAAAATCCTGAAATATTCTTTGTTTATTTACCTAGGACCAATGTTTCCATTGTACTTTATTGTCTAAAACTTTTGTTTGTGACTTCTGTAGTTCATTTTGTGATAAAAATATGTCCTTAAGTTGTTCCCATAATGTTGTCCATCAGGCATGCCTAATCTTTTGACATGTGCTCTTTTGCCATCTACAAAATCCATGCTCAGGACCTGTTTAGTCAAATGACAATAATGAATCACCAAATAAATCTTATTTTTTAAGTAATTTTACCATTTATGTTGGCTGCTTTCATAGCTATTCTGTCCTGTTAAGTGGTGTGAGGGTTATAAAGTTGTAAGTGTTTGGTACCTTTTTGCTTTTCATTTCATAAACGTCTCCGTGTTCTGGTTAGTTTGCCAAATTACAAGAATGTAAAATCACCAGCAAAAAGACTATTAGTGATGGATTGTATCTATTAGGTTGACTTGTAGAAATATTTGTGGGGGCATAAGGCAATCTTGATTGCCTTAAATGATACGGGGAGACTCACCCTGAGAGTGGTCAGCACCATGTCCTGATTTTGAAGCTTCAGACTGTATAAGAGTAGAGAAAAGCTAGCACACTAACAGACATGCATTAATGTATTTTATTTTTTTAATGCTCTTGGCTGTAGAAATGACAAGTTGCTTCAGACTTCTCTGGAATGATGGGATATTACCTATACATTTGGATTAAAAAATCCCTTCCTCCCCTACTTTGATTATTGCCAATATATTTTATCATGGTGACCAAAATGAAATTTGGGCACTTTCTCTGTTATGGATGCTACTTTACAGTCAATTTCCACATGGGAGTATTCTTAGTCCAGGCACTTTTTGGCTTTCAGAATTCTAGATCAGGTACCCGCCTGTGTGATTGGGATGCTCTTGAGTGCTACTATATCCCACACATATTCAAATCTGGGGCATTGTCCTATTCCCCTTTGACATGAAGATAATGTGCCCACAATTTTAGAAATTTGAAATTTAAGTATTGCAGGTTATTGCTGTAATGACTGCATCGTCAATCACTGACTTTTTGGGAAGATGGGTGAGTTGTTCATTGCATTAAGACCTCAGGATTTCTTTCCTGCATTTTCATACAAGTGCTGCCCAATTCATTCCTTGGTGTTTACTGAGCCGATGTTTCCCTCTTAAAATGCAGAACTCATCTGGGAAGCAGATGCTTACCCTCATTCAGGGATGTTTTACTGTTAACATAAATCTCCTGACTCAGATTTCCAAAAACTCAAATTTCTAATTTGGTGTGGAATTGCAGCGACAAAACTACTTCTTTGAAAGTCATTTTGAAAGCTCCTGGAGAGCTCTCATAGTGCTAGAAGGTGCTATGCGTGTTACCAGAACAGAAAATGAATCATCAGTCTCACCCAGACATAAACCCTGTGAGTAACAAGAATGAATGGCTTCGTAAAAATGCCCACTATTTCAACGTGAACTAGGTAGTTACGGGAGAAGTCAAGCACTTTTTGATTGAAATTAAGTCCTACTGCAAAAGATTAAGTCCCTATCCAGCACAGATACTGGTCAAAATCTCTAGTTAGACATGTCATAGATCTTAGGGGCCAACCTACTACTATTTTTCTGCTAAATGGATGTAGTAAAACTGACTTCTAATGGTTAAACTCACAGATTATCTATCTGTCCACCCTCATAAAAGCTCATTTTTATTGACATTTCTTTTAAGCATAATTGTTGTCTTTTGAGTCTCAATACTTGTTCTTTTAATTTTAATGAGTTATTCCCTCCTATTGTTATAAAGGCTTTTATTTATCTATCAGGATTCATCTTTAGTCAAATTTTCTTATTTCTACAATTTCATATTAGGTGGCTTTTCATATGTTCTATGTCTATGTATGCTTTATCGTTCTGTTCTTTTGTCCTTCTTCAACAGTATAGTTGACTGAAAGGAAAAAAAAATTGTGTTCAAGTGCATAACTGTTATATTAAGAGACAATAAAAAGACACAAATAAATGATAAAAAATTAGACTAAATCACATGCATATCTAAAAATAAGGACATAGAAAGTTTGAAACACAAGGAAGACTGCAGATTATTATTTATGAGCAACAACTGAAAGGACATATTATATAAGCAAGAAGATCCTACAAAGGACTCCAGTCACTCAGAAAACAAGTCTAATTACCAGAAAACTTAGGGAGAGCCTGCTACAAGACTGCCTCCAGGGTATGCAACAACAACAACAACAACAAATCCATGAATGCTTTGAGGTGATGGGTGATGTCATTCTGCATCCTGTAAAAATGTATTCCTCTGATTGGTTGTAAATAAAGCTGTTTGGCCAATGATGAAGCCTAATAAGTTTAGGTAGGACATTCTAAAGAGAGAGAGAGGAAAGAAGAAGATAGAACAGGGGAGGTGCTGCTAGCCACTACCAGAAGAAGCAAAATGTAAAAGTACCAGTAAGCCACAAGCCATGTGGCAAAGTATAGATTTGTAGAAATGGGTTAATTTAAGATACAAGAGCTAGCTATCAAGAATCCTGCCATGGCCATAGTTTAAAAATAATATAAGCCTCTGTGTGTTTATTTGGGACCAAGTGGCTGTGGGACATGGGTGGGAGACATTCCCCAGGACCGGAAAAAAATCTTCAGCTACAGTGAGGGCTAGACTTTTTCTATCTGAGGGTTAAATAAGGAAACATGCACTCTTTCTGATGCTAACTTTCTCTTTTAATTCATCTTAAAAAAATCTCTTTCTGAAAATCTCTGTCTCCACACAGCTGAATTTTCCACACACCTCTTTTAAAAAGCAATAAAGCTCTATACAGTTATATCTCTCTATATCACAGCCACACATCTTTACACACGGTTATATTTTTGTATACAGCTATCCATCTCATCTACATAGCTCTCTCTTCTATCCATACATCTCTCTTCAACTCTCTACCCTGCTACATTTCTTCACTCATAATTTGCATTTCTCTTCTACATCAGTCACTCACTCATTCACTTCCTCACTCACTTACTCTCCTATACAAACTCCTCTCTGCCCTATATAAACATCTTTGTCTCCACACAAAATCTCTGGGAAAATATGAGTTTCATTTTCAGGGTCACAAAGAATTTCTTAAGTAAAAAAAAACAAGAAACAGAGCCATGAGAAATCACACAAGTTTCTCTCAGGCTAGGGAGGTTGCACTGACTGGGCATGGTGAGTAGAGCAGGCATGTAGCTCTGAGTAGTTAGCATTCTCAGAGAGTGACATTGAAATTCAGGATTTAAACAATAAACAGTCAGTTGGCTGAACCTTGAGGCTAGTAGTTTGTGCAGAAAGTCAATTGCTGAGAAAATTACATCTATTAAAATTGCTCTGTGCCTGACCTTGGTGCAACAGACACTTGGAAACTTGTCCTTATGTATTCTCTGCAGGGGCAGCTAGTTTGTTATGAACTTGCTAAAGTTTTAGCTAAATACGTAAAAAGCTGTCTTTGTAGCTGGGAATACAGTTATTTTCCTTTGTCAGTCTGAGTATGAAAAATATCCTATTATTTTTCATAATAGTGTAGCTGGAGAGTTTTCTCTCTGGGTTCCGCCAAGCTCCAGCAGCCCGACAGCCCATTTATAAAATAAACACACAGACGCTTATATTACTTATAAACTGAATGGCCGTAGCAGGCTTCTTGTTATCTACTTCTTCTATCTTAAATTAACCCATTTCTATTAATCTATAAGTTGCCACATGGCTAGTGGCTTACTGGTACCTTACATCTTGCTTGACATGGCGGCAGCTGGCAGGTCTCTCTGCCTCAGCCTTCCGGTTCCCTCAATTATCCTCTCTGTTAGTCCTGCCTATACTTCCTGCCTGGCTACTGGCCAATCAGTGTTTTTTTATTAACCAATCAGAGCAACACATTTGCCATACAGAACATCCCACAGCATAATAGTATTATTTCTATTCATCAGAATTATACAGTTTAAGCAGAAATCATCCTCCTGACCATTCACAGCTATATGTGTGCCCAATAGATGGAATACTTTCATGAGATAAACACAAAAGCATAGGCAAACACCCAAAGCTGTTTTTAGGGAAGAAATATAGTGGCACATGAGAAAAATTACAGACAGAAACAAATGAAATCAGAATCAGTGACCCCCCATGGTCTTAGCCTAGTGGGGGCTCTCGATCAGAGATTTATTCATTTGGTAGGTTGACTTATTGAATATCAGTTGTCATCTGCTGTATGTTCTTAATGGTCTCCAGCAGCTAACAATTGAGAAATGGAAGCTCATGAAATTAAAAATCTTCCACAGAGCAAGTAACCAGTTAATAAAGGAAGAAATAATTGAGAGAAAAATTTTCTCCTGCATATTTATCTGACATAAATCTAATAGTGACAATAGGAAAGGACAAAAAAATGAACTAACAAGAAATTAACCAATACAACCTATAAAGGGGCTAATGAAGTGAACAGAGTTCAGAAAGAAAATACAAATGACCAATAAACATAAGAAAAATTGTTCAATTTTAAAGGTCATTATGGGAATGCATATCAAAAGTACATAGAAATTTCATCTAGGATGTGCGGTGGTGGTAGTGCACGCCTTTAGTCCCAGCACTTGGGAGGCAGAGGCAGGCGGATCTTTGTGAGTTCGAGGCCAGCCTGGTCTACAGAGCGAGATCCAGGAAAGGCACAAAGCTACACAGAGATACCCTGTTTCAGAAAATCCAAAAAAAAAAAAAATGTTTTCATCTATTCCTAGTTAGAATGGTAGTCATTAGGAAAATAAATTGCTGGATAGGATTTGGAGAAGAAGGTGCTTAGACTTGACTCTTATTCTTTTAAAATTATTCTTTTAAAAGTAAAAAAGAATTATTATTGCTCTGTGTTCAATGAGATACGTTGCCTTCAGCAATAGCACCTTACCTTTAGTGTGTGGAGAGCAACCAATAGTTTTGACAATAACTTGAGTTGTTCGGGGTTTCCATGGGGCCCTTTTGGCTGACAAATTAATTAGATGTAATCCATTATTTGCAATGTGGTTTCACTTGGTGGTGAAAGATGTCTAGTTGTGGCTTTGTCTCTTGAATTATTTGGGGACTCCATTTAGATTTCCTTTTTATATGTATATATATTTTAAAAGCTTCTACTGTAGTAGGTTTCCATATGACTTCTCAAATGACCCTTAATGGTAATTGTCCCTCCTGTCTTAACCTCCTTTATCTCAACTTTCCCTTGCTCTGTTTAATCCTCCTGTTCCAGTATCCCTTCCATCTCTTCTAAACTGTATTCTATTGGGAGATCCTCCACTGTCTCTAAGCCCCTTACTTATACTTAACCCAACCTCTGTGGTTATATGGATTGTAGCATACCAACTGAAGACCTAAAAGCTAACACCTACATAAGGGAGTATATATCACATTTGCTATCTTTGTCTTTTGCATGTGTATTAGCTCACTCAGGTAATATTTTTTGTTTGTTTTTTGTTTTGTTTTAGCTCTACACATTTACCTGTGAATTTAATGATTTCATGATTTTAAAAGCTGAATAATATTCTGTTGTGCAAATGTGCCACATTTTCTTTATCCATTTTTCTGTTGAGAGACATCAAGGTTGTATTCAGTTTCTGGCTATTATGAATAATAGAGCATCACTTAACATGGTTTAACAAGTGTCTCTTTAATGGGATGTAGACTTCTTTGGAAATATGCTCAAGAATGGTATAGCTGGATCGTGCAGTAGATTGATTCCCAACTTTCTGAACAACCACCACACTGATTTCCATAGTAGTTGTACAAATTTGTACTCCCACCAGTAACAGATGAGTGTGTTCCTCTTACTCCATATCCTCACCAACATGAGCTATTTTTCGTTATGTTGATCTTGGGCATTCTTGACTGGTCAAGAGGAAATCTCAAAATAAATTTGGTTTGCATTTCCCTGATGGCTAAGAATGTTAAATATTTCTTTAGGTGTTTTTCAGCCTTTTGTGTTTCATCTTTTGAGAATTCTCTGTTTATTTGTGCATCACATATTTAAATCAGGTTATTTGTTTTCTTGATGTCCAGTTTTTTTTTTTTTAGTTCTTTGTATATTTTATATATTAATGATCTCTAAGATGTGCACTTGGTAAATTACATATTTGACCTTTTCTCATTCTGTAGACTACTGTGTGGCCCAAATGATGGGATCCTTTGCCATACAGATATTTTTCAGTTTCATGTGGACCCATTTATTAATTCTTAGTTTTAGTGCTTGTGCTATTGGTGGAGAAATCAAGCTGGTGCCTCACTGGAGATTTTACTCCTACTGACTAGGGTTCATAGTACTGGAGGTACTCTACACACTACCAGAGGAGGACAGTAACCACTAAACCAGTTACTAACCTTGCAGTCTACAACATTTACCTGTTTGCATGATATGCTGGTGCAGTAGTGGCACAGACTAACCACTATCTGATTGAAATTATGACCCACTCTATGAGATGGAATTCATACCTGACACTGTGTGAATGGCCAAGAACCTGAGACCAGACAGGTCGTGGGCCTAGGAGAAAATCAAGTATATGCTAAATCAGTGGGTCTCAACCGTTGGGTCACAACCTCTTTGTGGTTTGAATGATCCTTTCACAGGGGTGGCCTAAGACCATTAGGAAACACAGATATTTATATTAAGATTCACTACAATAGCAAAATTCCAGTTATGAAGGAGCAATGAAAATAATTTTGTGATTGTGGATCACCACAAGATGAACTGTATTAAAGGGTTGTAACTTTAGGAAGATTGGGAACCACTGTGCTAAAGGAACATAACAATAAAATGACTCAGTTACATTCTGCTATATCTGTTGATAACCTCTTGCAAGGGAAAAATAGTTTCCTCAAATAGAGTCCCATTAGGTATATAAGCACACTTTAGGGCGGGTCCTATTCCCAGCAGTAGAAGGCCAGCACAAAATGAATGCAGTGGTATTTTTGGATATGTTTATGTCTCATATTGCATTACTTGGGAATTTTTTACCTTGTATTTTGTGTATATATTATGGTTTCTGATTTTGCATTTTTATGGTATGTGCATATGTGTGTCTTTCTGTATATATTTGTTTTTTCTTTATTTTTCATTTTATTTTTTTCTTCTTTTTCATTTTCATGCTTGTTTTCAAAAGGGAGAGGGGGAAAGAGAAAGCAATAGAGTTGGATGAGTGAGGAGGTGTAGAAGATCTAGGTGGAAGATGAGAAAGGCTACTATGATCAGAATATATTGTATGGAAAAATTTATTTTCAATTAAAAATATTTTAATATTACAAATTATTACATATGTATAATTCAAATAATTTTATTGCATGATGGTTTAAGTATGTAGTGCTAATTTCAATTCATTGTATGATATGCAAAAGTGCATTTTTTCAAAACATTAAAGTAGCAAATATTAGAGTAAATACTAAATCTTTTACTATCTCAATTCTAAGGTTTATTTTTTTATTTTGTTAAATGGAAATGTCAAAGAAACAGCATATGCTTTATAACCTCTCTCCCAATGTAAGCTTATAGAGTTGTCGTTTCTTGTCACATTTTAGTTGTGTGTCTCAACTGTTATATTTTATCTCTAAAATTTTTACTTTATTCTCTTACAAATATGATTGATTATTTAAAATAATGTGTTTTTTTGAGACTTAATTCATCCGTTTATTATTTCTGCTTTTTCCTCTTATTGTTTTGCTCCTTGTGCTTTTGAATTTTTTTTTAAGAATATGAGTTCTGTTGTCTTAAAATGTTTTTCTTTGAAGTCAAAAGTGGTCCTTTAACTGCAAGAGACAGTCTCTGTGTAACGGTACTCAGTCAAAAATGGAGGATTCTATTAAAATGCAGAGAAAGAAAACAGCTACCAATTAATTTATTCACAAATGAATATTTATTCTTGTCATTGTTTTCCAGTGACTGACTTCAGGTACTTGATGATGCTAGACACTGTGCTGAGAATTATGCATCATTTTGCTTCAAATAAGATCTGGAGACAATGACTGTTTTGTTTTGTTTTGATGCCCTGCTGCCTTCTGCACAATATAAATAAATATCTCTTTAAAAGGAATTTATCAAAACAAAACCACAAAACACTAAAGAATATTAATTATTCATTATAACACTTATTGATTTTAATTGGCTCAATGTTTAATGATTATTTATGGAAAGAATAGAATCACAGGTTTTCAATTTTACTTCCTTATGCTATATACTGTTTATACTATTAATTTACTATGGTTAATACAATAGCTTCATGTTTTAGAATAAAAACAATGTAGCACTTCATACACAACACAAACAAGCTAATTTTGAAATATGTTAAATAATGCTCTGGAAGGTAAAAGAATTAGTAAGTGCTTTACCAGCATGAAAATGCCCTGGGTTTGATCCCCAGTCCCCATGCTAATGGTGATGCATGCCTGCAATCCAATCCCTGACAAGGTAGAGTCAGGAAGATCAGAAATTCAAGAGCACTCTTAGTTACATAAAAAATTGGAAATCATCCTGAGTTAAATGAGACCCTGTCACAAAAAAATGTGCCAAATGCTTTTTTTCTTTTGTTGAAAAACGGATTTTTTTCTCACATAATATATCCTGATAATGGTTTCCCATCCCTTTACTTGTCCCAGCTCATCTCCATTTCCCTTCCCTTCTTGATCCTCCACCTTAATATTTCAAATTAGAAAACAAACAGGCTTTTATGGGATTGTAATATAATATAAAATGTAAAGATAAATAAAAAACTAACACATTAGAATTGAACAAAACAAATGGAAGGAAAAGAGCCCAAAGAGAAAGCACAAGAAACAGAGACCCACTTGTTCACCTTCTCAGGAATCCCATAAGACATATAGGGAAAATATAAATAAAATAAAAATAAAACACAAAACTATAATAAGTGGAACCAAAAGATAAAAAAGGCTGAGCCATGAGCTGACATTAAAGACAAAAGAAGGAACCTCCCAAGATGTCATTGAGTTTATTTTCTGTTGGCTCTCAGCTGCTGGGCATGCAGCTTACTCTTCAGAATAGTAGTTTGTTGCCTCAGTGAGACTTTCTTTGAGGAAACTAAGTTTACATTTTCAAGTGATTATCAATTGAAGATTTTTTTCTGGAATAGGGATGTGGTAATGCATCCACTTCTCTTTTCATCTCTAGGAACCTTCTGGAGTAGACCCATGCAGACCCTGTGCATGCTATCTCAGTCTCTGCAAGTTCATATATGTATCTCTAATGTTGATTTAGAGGGTCTTGTTCTCTTAGTGTCCTCCATCTCCTCTGACTCATATACTTTTAGCCCCATCTTTGTGTTCTCTGAGGCCTGTGGGGAGGGATTTGATGGAGAAATCCCTTTCATGGCTAAGTCTTCCAAGGTTTCTCTCCTCCTGCACAATGTCAAGGGCTGTGTGTGGGTCTTTGTATTTACTCCCATTTGCTTCAGAAAAAGTTGAACAAGGTCCTGACCTATGAGTATAACAGGATGCCATTAGGAGTTACTCTAATGCTATGTCCTTTAAGTAGGACAGTGGTATTTGTTTTACCCTAGGTCTCTAGGCTATCCAATCCCAGGATCTTGGTCACCCAGAAAGCAGTTAGGCTAATTGCAAAGCTTTACTTTTCCCTCCACTCCTCACAATCTAATTCCCAGTCTTATCCCCAAGTCTGTAGCAGGCCACCTTCCACAGCTTCTCTTCCCAACTACATGCAATCATATAAATCTTCCCCTCTGAGCCTCCTTTCCCACACTCATTTCTTAGTCCTAGCCTGTAACTCCACCAGGCATTCCTTAAATATTTTTTTTTCACATCACTCTTTGAGATAACAGTTGTTCCCATTTGACAAACTAAGAAACAATCTTTGCACGAGGTATGTGGCTTAGAGATAGCACACCTCCATCACATGTGTTAAGTGTTGGTTATCATTTTTTTTATCAAAAGAAGCTAAGTAATCTCAGTATGTTCTCACATGCATGTACAACAAAAAAGTCCATATTTTCCCCCAATAAACAACCCATAACCAATGGGTCTTTGTATGTGACAACATTGTAATAACTGTTGGCAAGTCAAAAAAATAGGAAGTATTACCTCTTCTTAAGAGGTCATCCTGATTGCAAAAATCATATCATCCATACTTAGACATAACAGCCTATACCAAAAATAAGTAAAATCACATGGATTATAAAAAAAAAGAGTATCTCACAGTTGAAGTTGGAAAGGAATATTCCAAGGATCAGTGTCTTCACAAATTGAGGACTGAGGCCTGTTCTCCTGGATGTTGACACTGTGTATACCAATCATGTGACTATCATTCATGGGTGGCATAACTTTTAATAAGTACGTAAAAGAAATAACCTACTCCTTGGATAGAAGAAAATTAAAATACTACTCAATGTTTATATATGACTTTATATCTGAAATTTAGTGCAATAGATTTCTATAGTGATACTTTTTATTCAGGTGCTAAGTCTTTGATACCTTGCAGAATTAGATTTACTTGAAATAATGTCCAATAGAAACACAAAATCCATTTTAATTATCTACTAATAGAAACAGAAACTTTAAAAGTAGAAATTAAATGAAAAATAAATCAATGTATAACTTATAAATCACTTCAAATGTTATCTCTTAAATATACATTATATTCTCTAATTGATTATTTTCTATTCTTGATCAGTAAATATCTACCTTGGGGCATACTTTTTTGTGATGTGTTATCCTTTGTAGGGCTTTCTTTTGTTGATTGGAATTAATGTTTTCTCTTTTCAAGATGTGACATTTCACTTTTTTTGGAACTAGACAATTCAAAATTTGAAGATTAAATAAATGTATAAGCATTCACAGATGATTGTAGCTCCCATGCCTCATCAAAGATGCTCCTCTTATAGAAAACTGCAACTGGTCAAAATGGAGAGAACAACTGTGTGAGGTATGTGTGTATGGGAGTATGTATGTGTGTATATATATATATATATATATATATATATATATATATATATATATATATATATATATGTGTGTGTGTGTGTGTGTGTGTGTATAACAATTCATACACCCAAGTCTCAGGCACATTAGTCAAGAAGAGACTGAAAGACTGTAGGAGTCAGAGGATCAGGAAATCTGCTACAACAGTGTATCTCTTAAAAATGATAGGTAAGCTTCACCTATGATAACCTAAACAATATGGCTGTGTAAACAAGAGCTGAAACAGGACAACAACAACAGATAGGTAAACATGGAAAGAGAAAATTTCGCTGGATCCAGTTCCTAAACAAAGAACTACATGACACTAAGGAATGTTTAGAGAGGGAGAATCAGTCTTACCAAAGATGCACCCTCTAATTGGTTCTTCAATACCAATTGGTCAGCTTTGAAAGTATATACAAATTTGCAACACTAAGCAGGCTTAGCAGGCTTTTATATTTTTATGCACATATATAAATTATATATTTACATTATATATGTATATATAAAACAACAATGAAAGAAGCTATGACTTTGATAGGGAGAAAAGCAGAGGAAGGGGGCATGATAGGAGATGTAGAGAGGAAGGAGGGAGCGATGCATTTACATGTTAATTAAAAATAAATTTAAACTTAAAAAACAATAATTTGTAAGATTTTTAAACATTTATTTTGAAAAATGTCACTTACTGAAACATTAAAAAAATAAAGAATTCCCATGTGAGTCAGTGAGATTGCCCCAAGATTAATATGTCACAATATTTACTTTGCTGCTCTTTTTCTGTATGAGCTTGATCTTATGTATGTGTAGGTGAGCATGTGTATGTGTATATGTGTAATCAGAAGGTTTCTCTGGTTCGGCCGGGCCTGTAGTCCCACAGCCGCTTACAAAATAATTACTCAAAGGCTTATGTTAATTACCAATTGCATGGCATATGGCAGGCTTCTTGCTAGCTAGCTCTTATAACTTAAATTAACCCATTTTTATTAATCTATATTTTGCCATGTGTTTCATGGCTTACCCGTCTGCCGATATGTTGTTCCTTGGGCAGCAGGCTGGCATCTCTCTGCCTCTCCTTTCTCTTTCTGTCTATCTGCTTGAATTTCCACCTGCCTCTAAGCTGTCTTGCTATAGGCCAATGCAACTTTATTTATCAACCAATCAGAGCAACACATATTCACAGCATACAAAAAGACATCCTACAGCATATATGTGAACAAGTGTGTAGGTGTACGTGAAAATGTGGGTATGTGTGTGAGCATGTGTATGGATACATGAGTATGTGTGTATATGCAAAGGTGTGTGTGTGTGTGTGTGTGTGTGTGCGTGTATGTATATGAGAATACATAATGTGTATGTGTGTGTGAGAGCATGTGTGTGTATGTACATGTTAGCATGTATGTGGGTACATAAGCATATGTGTATATGTGTGTGTAGGTATGTAAAGGTATATGTGAGTTAGCAAGTGTGTAGGTATGTGAACATGTGTCTGCTTTGAGAGTAAGTTACAAAGCTTATGATTACTGATTTTTAATTATTCCATATGATTTTATTAAGAGATTTTAGTCTATAACAAGTTGTATATTTAAAATACAAAATGTTAAAACAAATTTGATAATTTGTAGACGTTAATTTTTTGACATTATACAATTTATTTTATTTAAAGAAAGAAGAAAAAAATCTGGCTTGGGATCTGGCCCTTAGGAGGCTTTCATATTTTTGATATTATTTAGTTTACTTGCTCTCGAAGAGGCTGCTATCTTTTCCTTGATGTCAATGACTTGACTTATTTGGTGGTTTCAAGTCACAGAGCATAAGTTCCTTTTGTTTTTATTTTAAATGTCTTTCCTCCACATTAAACAACAGCAACTGATTTTAGAGTAGCTACCATAATGGTGACCCTGTGTTCATTTCAGTGAATCCCATCAGGAGGTAAAATACATCAGTAAGAATCCATAATTTCTTGATTGCTTGTGATAGATCAGCATGCCTAATCTAGTGTAATTAAAGCAGATTAGGACAAATCAGGAGATTCAATATGGCATAAACTTTGACATTGAATACCTAATTATATTTTGTTTAAATCTTCCTATGAATCAATTTAGAAGTAATATTTTTGTGCATACAATGGGTAGATTCACTGTGTATAAATGTTGATAAATAAATGATACCTAAATGTGTAGATACATTCTGTGAATACACATATACATGTATGGGCATGTGTATTTCACAGGATTAAGGATATTTTAAAACCTGAAAATCTGATAGAAATAGTCTTATAGTATAAGGTAAATGAAATCTTATTTTTTTAAATGAAAAATAAATACTGAGTTTAATAAAAATGGCACTAATACTGTCTGTCAGGATTCTGGGTTCTTATACCTACAGGACTTTACAGTGATTTTAAAACTTTAGGTGAATTAAATAATTCTTCTGGGTAATACATTCCACAATTATTTAATGGAGATACAATTATAATTTAATAACTCCTACCCTGGGAACTATAATAATATTAAGGTAGCATATACTATTGACCTTAATTAAAATTATGATAGGAACATGATATTACTTTAAGAATCCATACTTCTCAAGGGAAGAGACCAGCCTGATATATTTGAAAGGAATGCTAGCTCATTCATTTTATTCCTTACCAAGTGGAGATAGTGTTTTACTGAAAAAATGACCATGTGCCTGAGATAAAATATTGAATCATTTTTTTCTGAGATTAGTAAAACTCTGCAATAGTGACATTGCTTCACTTTTTAATATTTCAGTCATCAAGGCCTTCTGCCTAGATAAGAAAGAAAAGGATACACTGCTGAAGAGTTTAGAGCTGCTCATTTATAAATACACACAAAATTTGGTATGTAATGCATGTAAGGTCAATTGCAACTGCACCCCTGATTATATAGTTTTCATCCAAAACTTATAGTGATTTCAGAGAATTTTTAATCTTCCTTTTAATATTCAAGGCTATTGTGAGTGCCTTTTTTGGGATGCCATTATAAAACTCCATGGATAATGTAGTGCTGTGGATTACTTTGGATTTGAATTTTAAAAATTCATCAGTAGCTCAAATCAAATGTCTTCAAGCTGCCCAGTCTATTATAGTCATTTTTACTGAAGTTTAACTGAAGATGTTCGCTCAGTTCACCACAAATTTCATATACACATGTGCAAACAGTAGTCAAGTAATATACTGATCCCACAAGTCGCTTTAAGTCTGTTCTTTGAGGGTCTGGATATAAATTAGGGCCCTGCTGATCTCCAAATTAAACCTTATATTGACTTGCGTTCTGATCTCTTCTCCTTCCTTGGGCTCCATTTTGAAGCTGTTACCAGGAAAGGTTTCTTTCTTCTTGGTTTCTGCCTTCTCAACGTAAAGAAGTTTTCTGAGAGTCAAAGCAACTTCAGCACAATTTATTTTGTAAAGCAAAACAGAGCATCTCCCAGAAAGATTATAGTGGGCTGAGCCTAACAAGTTTATTGCTGCAGGTTTTTGAGATATTTTAACAGTTATATATGAGATTCCTAGCATATTCATTGGGGTAAGGTAACCTTTATTTCCTTGCAATTAATGGTAGAGTAGGACTCCTTTGTAGGGAACTTCTTCCAATGATCCTCCTGAATGTCTAGCAAAGGGAAATTAAAAAAAAAACACGTTATTAATGATAGCATAATGAAGATGGGCTCTTGTGAGGATTGAGACCCTTCATTACTGAGCAGGTGTTGTAATTGACAATGTGTCTGATGCCTGTATTTCTGACATAGTGAGACTACAATTGCAGTCTTAAAGATGATTAATTCAACAGAGACATTCTGACCATGAGGAAACACAGCTATTAAGATAACAACTTCTGTTCCTTTGATCCACTCATACATAACCTATGTACCCAGTCAGATTCCCCTCTCAGGGAATATAGACCATTATAACTGTATGAAAAGAAGTATAGAAGACTTCTTCAGTCACTTCTTCAAGATTGATAGAAAGTCATTGCTGTATGTGTTGGTTTGGAAACAAAGGTTGGTTGTGCTAAAGACAGGAGCCTGCTGCTAAAATAAGCAGTGGATTCTGTCACTGGAAGGTCACACAGAAATTTTGTACTACTGAATGTAGCATAAATATCATGCCTTGGGATATTTTCTAACACAGATGGCCTGGTATCTTCATTTTACAACCATTTGGTGCCAAAATCTCTTGAATTCATGAGCAGTGTCAGACTTGTAGGACCCTTTTATGGGTTGACATCATTGACAGGATCCTGGATGATTTTGGAAGACTTGAACCCAAAATATTGGTTGTGTGATTATACTTTTTTTTCTTCTTTGGCTTCCAAGTTTTGCTTGTGGAATATGTAGGACAGTTTCCCAAGTTTTGAAGAGGAAGTATTATGTTGTAGTTTTAGCTTTATGTAACATTCAGATAAATCTTAGAAAAATAAGCAGATTTTTCAAGAAATTCTGATTTTCTTAAGGCAGATATGTAAGTACCTAAAAGTCTGAAAAACAGTAGAAATGTGTAAAATTTTGTTGTTAAAATATAAAATTTTGTTCCTTCAGTTCTTGTACTATCACTAACCACAAACCAATGTCTTTAAAAAGGTATTGTTTTAAAATTTGTAAACAAAAAATTATCTCATTGTATACATATGAGTGTTTTTAGGACTGTATATCTGTGTAATGTGGGCCTGTGGAAGCCAGAATAAGGACTCAGATTCCCTGGAACTGGAATGGTTGTAAGCTGCCATGTGGGTGTTGAAAGTAGAACCTGGGCCCTCTCTGAAAACAAGTGCTCTTAATTGTTGAGGTAGCTCTTCAGCTCCAACAAAAGATTGTTTTTAACAGAGGAGAAAATTATAACTCTGTGATAGTGTTATCAGATAGTAGATTTTAATCATCCAGCAACATTGTTCTTAAGTTCTTCCACAACTCACACTGTTGCTTATCCAGATCATCTGTGAAATGCTTCACTTTCCTGTTTCATCCTTATTTTCCTTTTCCAGTTTGGAAAAGCCCAATTCTTTAATTTTGACCAAATTTTATGTTCTAATGCAAAACATTTTCCTATATAAAACTATTTCATTGTATTTTGTTTTCTTACATGAATATAACATGATACTCGGATCCTCCTTCTTATCTCACCTCTAACACTCAATGATTTGCCTTAATATGACAAAAGAACTTATATTAATGACTTATTCCCAAGAAACAGCAGCATAACAACAAGTTTCCCAACTTACTAGAGGGGAATTGAATCCAATTTTGTTTTATAACATAATATAACTAATTAAGATTACCTGTCCACACTTTGGTAAACTATACTGTTCTTGTCTGCCATGGGACTTAGTCGGACTTTATTGCTGCTTGGAATCTTGAAAATACTTTTGTTCAACATATTTTTTTCTTTTAGTCTCACATAAGTATAAGAGATAGAGCATGTTACACCTCTGCCAGAGCTGGCCGTGGTCCAAGACTTCATGGTCCTAAACAGCACAACTTTCTATGTACAAGCAAGACAAGGGAAAGCAGAGAAAACAATACACAGAATCAAAATTAATAATCTGTTAATTCAGTAACTAAAGTTTAGGACACAATGGCATCTACTCTCCTGAAAACTATGGGAGATAAGTGGGGATTTCCCCCCTCCCCCAGAGTAACAAAGAAACAAGCAAATGAAAGAAGGCAGATGTATAGTCTGGACAGAGACATCACTGTAACAGATCAGATTCAGAACATTGTCCTCCTTCCAGTATTTTCTTTTTGCCAAAGAGTTAGCCAAGGGTAATCCATAAAACTTAGAATACTGATCCCTAATATCCTAGCATCAGTGGCCTCATGAGATGACCTTTCCTGGAATTTGAAAGCCCAGGATGCAGCCCCTGTCCAACTGTTTGTCCTCCACTAGTTCCAACAAGACTGAAGAAAAAAACGTATGAGGGGAGAGGGACTTCTAATATTTTTAAGGTTCCTCGTAGTCATTGTTGTATGACAAGACCAAGCTGTATTTAATTTAATTCCTCATCACATTTTGACTCAATGAGATGAATATAAGCAGTACAGCATATGTGTCTTCAGAAAATAAATAAAGTGAACTGGAATTCAATTTATGTTTTGTATACGTCGTGGTTGCTGGTATGGGAATAGACACTTTTGTACACATTCTATCAAAAGATCTTAAAAAAAAAGATGATATTAAAACTTTAACTCCTGTTCTCAGGTGAGATTTTTCTCATTACCTAGCATGTATTATAGCCATGATGTGCTCTAGTGGAAGAGAGACAATTCCATCAATTCCATCTTTAAAGCCTTTCCCCTCCCCCTACTGGAAACTGCATTTGATCTCCTTTTTCAAGATGTGCTCAAATGCTGAGTACCAGAGGGTGGATGGTTGTTTATCCTTCTTGTAAAGATGACAAAGTATGCAAGGCGAAAGGGCTTAGTCTTTTCCTATGCTTGTGCCTGGAATGTCTCTCCACCTGGGGAACATCACATTTAATCATCCCTTATGGTGTTTTGTATTTGCTTACCCTGTTCTCCTTGTCATAGGAGAACTTCAAATTTAGTCATCCTTAACTATGTGCTATGGGGAGAGGGCCAGGACTTGTAATGTGATCCTGGAGCTGTGAATCTTATCAGCTTTATCCCCCATTAATTATCCCAACCCCCATAAGGTAAATGACCCATGGAATATGGCAAGAAACAAAGATGCCTAGATTGAGAGAAATACAGTAAATAGCCAATGTTAAAATTTGGGTTTTATGAAAGTCTTTAATGTCCTTCAATTCAATGGTTGCACGAACTGAAGTAAACCACATACACACCCCCCTCAATATGTATGAGAATTATATCTTGAAAATGTAATTATTGTCTGACTAAGAACACAATGACAAGACAATATGACTCTTCAGGATTTTCTGTCTACATCCAGGGAGGGCATTCATTCAGGTCCCATATACACCTGACATCCAAAGTTTTTAAGAGGATTTGGTAAATTGCTCGAACATTTGATAATTCTCAGGTCCTAGTACCAGTAACAAAAATAAAGAGATGTAGTGGTACTGGATGGTAAGAGAAGAAACAAGGGTTATAGATAGCATAAGGGAAGTGTAGGTGGGGAGAGAACTGCTCTTCTGTTGGAGGGTTGCAAGACAATATGTGAAAAGAGAGACAATCTGCTTAAAGTATTTTGACATCTGAAAGTATGCAGACTAAAGGATAACTTGGGACATCAAAATGACTTAATATATTAGGGTCCAATGTCCAATCCAGACAAACTCTTAGGCTTCTATCTAATCCAGGAATGGATATGGAAATATCCAGACTCCCTTATTTTGGGTACCCAAGGCAGCTCTTTAATATCAATTGGCTCTGTGCCCAGAAAACAAAGGAGTAATGAAAATAAAATAGTATATGAAAGAATGTTAACGGTGAACACATAAATAGCCAGTGACAGCCACTCATTTCCTTAGTAGTTTCTCTCAAGGATTTCCACTTAGATGAGTCCTTGAAAGTGCCTCATAAACACAGACATGTTAGCATAATAGTACACATGTAGGTTTACTCAGAAGACGTTCACAGAGACCAGCGGTTCACAAAATGTTTATACCTGCTCATAAGACTTATGACATTACAAAGATGCTTCTGATTTAAGATGCTTTTTTAGTTCTTGTCTTATGGAAAAAAAAAAAGAATTCTGCCTCAAACCCTACAATCTAGGTAGTAGTTTTTAACAAAGCAAATTAAAGTGAATAATCTATTTGACAGGTTGTAATGGCTGAGCAGCCCACTGGGCTGTGTGTTGTAAATTTTAAAGATCTGTCAGTATGTCAGTGAGTGTTTATGTGGTATGACGCATAGTCATAGGTGAAGGACCCCATTTTCCCTTCCAAATCATCATGGACAATCTTTATCTTTTAGGAAATCCTCTTGAATGTCCACTGGGAAGGAAGGGGGTATCAAAACAACAAAACCAATGACAGCATAATGAAGAAAGATGTTTATAAGTTCCAAATATAATAGGGATAACCTAAACTCAGTTTCAATGATGTTTAAATACAAAGAGCCATTCTGGCCATCAGGAGAAACACTTACCAGGACAAGCTGCCATTGTCTCTATTTTCTCTATTCTCCTGAATGTGTGGTTTTAAAGGCACTTATTTTTTTCTGAAACACAATCAAAATTATATTTTTTCATGAAGACTCTTCCGCTAGTCTCTGCTACTATTTAATCACATAGTAGATCTTTCAATAAGAGTTCTGTGATAAAATATCAAGTGTATGGACTTTGGGATTCAATATTGTTTGACTATTTTGACTTGAACAAATTTTGAAGCTGTGAAAACTCCAATTTACAAATATGTGCTCAAGCATATGGAATAGATACGTAGAGTGCATCAGTTAATTGGCACAAAGCATCAAAAGCTCCACTTGATTTTCCACTTGAACTCACATTAATATGTCTTCCTCTAAACCAAAAAAAAAAAACCCTCCATGTTTCTGTTTCTTAAAAGTACACATTGCTCTTCTATGCACCATGTTATTATTTTCTGCAGATTCCAGATTCACTATAGATTACTTTTCATATTTTTTGTTCTTTTTTATGTCTTTGTTTCCACAGACAAGTGCATTCCATATTCATTAGCCATTCCTTTCATTTCTGTTTTCTCATCTGTAAAAACCTTATCTCTTATCTTCAAGAGTCAGCTCATTCGTGCATGCATTAATTTTCAGCTTTTCCCCACTAGAATGTCAATCACTTCTTCCGACTTGTCATTGATATTATGGTATTTGGCAAAGTATACCTTATTTTATTTGAATGTTTTCCCTCAAATATGCTTTACATAATTCTCATATTCTGGGACTACAGAATTTATAGTTTCATACTGCAGCATCTAAATTAAACCATTTATCTTGTTTAATGCTTGTCTCTTTCCAATATTTATTCAAAATCTTTGTTTTCTTTTGGATATCTGGAGTAATGACATATACACTCATATCTGGAAATGTGCTTGCTCTTTCATTCTTTCCTTCCTCCCTCCCTCCGTCCCTCCCTTGCTCCCTCCCTCCCTTCCTTCTTCTTTCAGTGGACCTTTAATGTTGGGACAGAGCACTGAAGAGTCAAGTAGGACATCAGCAGGGATGAAATTTTTTGCTTTTTTTTTTAAAAAAAATAGTTATTCTTTTTTCTTACAAAATTATTTTATATTCTTTTTATTATTAAGAAATTTTCTATTTATTTTACATACCAACCACAGATTCCCTCCCCTCCCTTCTCTCACTCTTCAGTCTTCTCCCCTATTCCACCCTCCATTTCCCACCTCCTCCAAGGTAAGTCCTCCCATGGAGAGTCAGCAGAGCCTGTTACATTCAGTTGAAGCAGGTCCAAGCCCCTCCTCCCATTCATCAAGGCTGTGCCAGATGTACAATACATCCTGACAACTTCTCCTCCCTCCACTCCTCCCAGCTCCCCTCCTATCTTACCTTTCCCTGAGTTCCACTCCTCTGACCCCACCCCCTTCTCTCCACAGAATTGAACAAGTCTCCCAGGGACATCAACCGAACTTGGTAAATACAAGGCACAAACCCTCATATTAAGGCTGAGTGAGGCAACCCAGTGGGAGGAAAAGGGTCCCAAGAGCAGGCAAAAGAGTCATAGACACCCCAACTCCCACTGTCAGGAGTCCCCCCCAAACACAAAGCCAACAACCATGACATGTGTGCAGAGACCCTAGCACAGACCCATACAGGCTCTATGATTGCTGCTTGGTGCCTTAGTGTACATAACATAAATCATCAGTATCCTTACTGTTACCTCACCTTAGTTAGGAACAGGTTTTTCTGAAAGTCTGCCTTCCATTTCATTTTAGGTCTGCTTTATCTTAGGATATCTCCATGTTCTTGCAGCTGTCTATGCTGCACACAGCTCTTTGGAGGCCTGGCCAGAGAACATTTTCTGTCATTTTTGAGTAAGTCACTTTCTCAGAGGTGGGTGGTTCCTAATAAATCTGTTTTACCACAGGATTAGACATGTATGCCATTCTGCAGATATACCTGCCCAGGCCCCAGCATAGACTTTTATCTTTTTTCTTGTCCTGAGATATGTTTTATTGCTGTTCCTTATGAAAAAGAGAAGGAAACATTTTCTGGGCAGAGTTTCTTTTTCTCATGTCACTGGACTGGTAACATGATGCCTGTATCTTCTTTCCATAGAAACTGTGAGATGATTAATATTGGAAGATCTAGAGTAATTTGCTTATTTGAATTGGAGCTCAATATACAGTATCTACTAGCTGATGTTATAGCCTGAAGAAACTTAAGACTCTCCAGTAAATGAATTGCCTGTGGAAATATATTTATTAACAAAGCTAGAATTTGGAGTTAATTTTCAGAATCTGTGTTTAATGCATTTTCCATTATATGATACGGCCCCTGTGTAACCAGAAGTTTCTCTGTTCCTGCCCAGCACCACGGTTGGGATGAGTCTCTCCCACCCACATCCTGCAGCTGCTTGGTCCCAAGTGAACACACAGAGACTTATGTTATTTACAAACTGTATGGCCTATGGATCAGGTTTCTTGTTAGTTAGCTCTTACAACTTAACTCAACCCATTTCTATTAATCTATATGTTGCCACGTGGCTGGTCTGCTGGCATCTTTTGGCTCCTTGGACCATTGGCATCTCCCCCTACTCCACCCTTCTTTGTCTTGTCTTTAGTTTGAATGTCCTGCCTAACCTATCTTGCCCTGCCATAGGCCAATGCAGATTTATTTATCAACCAGTCAGACCAACACATATTCACACCATACAGAAAGACATCCCAGAGCAGTTCTGCTTTTCTGTCTAACCAAAAACGAAGGTTTTAACTTTTTTTTTGTTGTTGTTTCGTTTTTTTCAAGACAGGGTTTCTCTGTGTAGCTTTGTGCCTTTCCTAGAAGGTTTTAACTTTAACATTGTAAAATTACATATAAGAAAACAGTTATCAAGAAAGAATTATAGTTACGATATCTAGTCTATTTGTATTTGGCAAAATTAAAGAAAATATTCTATCATCTTTCCTATATTAGTTAGTCTAAAGTTACATATCTAATTTATCTTTTATCATAACCAAGAAAAATACAACTACATCAAAGACCCCAGAAGGATATAATATTTCCTAAATAAAAAGGAAGTGCAATGTAAGTAACTTTCAAAATTCTAGAAATGACAGAGACATCTAAAATTCCTCTGTAACATCGGGGCATAGCTTTCAGTGAAGAATCTCTGGCATATCTTTCAGTCAAGCAGGAAATTTTAAGTACTGTTATGCCCATTCTAGAAAAATGCATCAGTTGCTTCTCCCATGTCCTGTAGAACATCTAGCAGTTTCTTCTGTGAAGCAGGAACCTGAAGAATCATCTCATCTGGCAAAGTTCAGTAGTCACCTTCCTATGGGTCCTACATATCCGTTTTATACAATATCCTATCCAAGCAGTCAAGGCAAGGGCACTTTTTTTTTTTTTAATCAAGTGGCTAACTTTTGCCACAAAAAAAGCAAGCTCCATAATGAGTTTCTTTGATGTCCATCATCCTCTTGGAAGTAATTGGTGCTGCCAGGAGCAGACATGTCTCACTGTCCAGAAAAATCTAAGTTCTTAAAACATTTTAAATGCCATATTCTGTAGGTCTTTGAAGTGTTTGGAGATTATCTACCTAACTGAAATATACTTTTGTATACCTAAACACTTAACTAACATGACTATAAGTTTGATTATCATAGATGACTACTAATCTGTGTTTCTTAATTAAATTTAAAATTTTAAATGAATTGCATAAACATACTAACTTAAACAAGCATAAAATATATGTACAGTATAGCAAGATTAACTTTAAATTTGTATCAATAAACAAAAATCTGTAGCATAGTAAAATATTTCAACTGAGTTGTTGCTTTTTTTCTATATCGTAACCCCCTTTCTTCTTTTAGAAAGAAATTGACTATGACCAGTAACAATTTGTAACCAACCTCTAAACAAAGACAAACATTCATAATACATTTGGTGGGGAGGATGTGAGTGTCGTCTTCTAGGCTACTTCCTGCTGATTGGGGGTGCTGTTAATCTTATGGGATCCTGAGAAAATTAAGAATTGTAGTTAAATCTTGGTGGTAGTAGTCTGTGAGGCTGTATTGTCTCAGTCAGTTGCTTTGAAGCTGTTTTGGATATTGGATCATCTGGGCCATGGCTGTCACTGGACACCATTCAGGGGGTATTGGTTGATTAAACAATATTAGCCTGGAAGCAATCCGTAGGTTCTCATCTCCTGTGCAAACAAAAACAGAACCTCTATTCCAAAGCAATGTATCCTTAGACAATAATTTTGAAGTCAAGATAACTTTAAAATATACGTATTGGTTTAACTCAGCAGCCTTTATAATCAAATGTCTCTCTCCAGTTAAAAATCCCAAAGACAACACAATCCAGACGCTCTGTAACTTCCATCTTTATATAGCTTAACTTTTATATTACTTTCACTGTCTCATTAAAGACTTTATATTTTAAAATTATCTATTTCTTTACATAACTGTATATACTCCTTTTCCTCTCTCTTCCAAACCTACATACATTTTTACATACACTGTAAACTGTTGAGAGTTTTATTTCATCTGAATCTGTCTTAATATGAATCTATAATCCTTATCTGACCAGGAGAGATTTTAAACTGCTAAGGTTCATGGCTAGGACCAATGTGGTAGCCTTGGCTGCTGACTCCACCTACCTCAGCTTCCCAACATATCAGAGGTATGCCTACTGCCAACTCCAGGAAGCAGTGGGTCTATGCCTCCAACAATCAGTGTGTAGTCCAAAAACATTTTTTGTCTGTACTAACAAAAGCTAAATCCACCATGCAGCATGCTGCATGGCTTGGAGACACCTCTGTGTAATGTATTGGGAATCTGCCATGCTGTAGGTCAAGCCCACATGCCGTGAATCTGCCATACTCTAGCTCAAGCCTGCATGCCATGGTGTCTCTATATCATGGCTTGCCTGAGAGGTGCAACTAGGAAGCTGCTCTTGGCTCCATTTTAGAACCCCTTTTTAAAGCTTTCTCAGGTTTGGGGCATCTCCCCTGACTCTACCCTTCTTCATCTTGTCTTCAGTTTAAATATACCACCTAACCTATCCTGCCCTGCCATAGGCCAATGCAGCTTTATTTATCCACCAACCAGAGCAATATATATATATATATATACATATATATATATATACACATATATATGTATATATATATTCACAGCATACAGAAAGACATCCCACAGCACCCTTGATAACTCATTTTCTTTTAATGAGAATAAAACTATGCTCACTTTAAAACTGGAGACTCTTGAATACCACTTAAACTGACAATAATTATAACCTTCTTGTTCCTTCTTGCTTAGAGTAAATATAAAGTCAGATGTCTGCTTAGGACTTTGCATAAGATTCAATGGAAATACATTGTGTACACAGACAGACATGAGTCTACATGCAAGGAACTCTCTGTAGTGATTCATTAAACAATTATAAAATGTCCTCTATGTAATGAAAACTGGAGTAAAATTTTAAAAATGTTACCTTTCTTAGATAACATGTAATTCTTATATTAGAATCTATCATCACAATTTAGTCTAGGTGAAGGTTAGACTGGGAGGGTAAACTTATTGTGACTTAAAAACTATAAAGTATTATATTTCTTACAATTGTTTAGTTATGTTTATTATGAGGTGATCTATGGAGGGGTTTATATTTCAGGTGGACTAAATATGACTTGGAAGAACTTGAAATCTCATTAGCTTGACATAATTAAGATTCATTTCATATTTATGTCACAGATGTGTCATTCAATGGGGAAACTGGTTAAGACTGATCCCTTCAGACACAGCATCCAGGCTTTTTCTACTCCCGTTTCCATGATGTTTCAAGGGTTAAGATGTGTGACTATGGTTGTTTGTTACTTTATTCTTCCTTACAGTTTTGCTTTATGTATTCTGCAAGTCTATTATTAGATGCATACCCTCTTGTATTATTTTAAACTTGTTTTTCAAGAGATTTCAATTTATGTTTTTGTAAAAAAATTCATCTGAGGTTGTTACAGGTATTCTTTTATGTAAGGTGTTCTTAAAAATTAATAAATAATTTAATAAGGTCACCATCTTTCCCTTTGTGTTTTGTCATACCTTTTCACTATTTGATATTTTCATCCAAGAAAAGTCTTTCTGAAAGTTATCAATATTTTCTCTGTTATGTAAATTGAACTGTGATTATAATATTGTCCTCTAGGTCCCTGGCCTTTCCCTTTGCATCTTTTCTTATAGTTCTGCTTTGTCCACTACACTTCTCTTTATATCATGTACTTTTCTTTTGATTACTTTAATTTTTCTTGATTCAGGGCCATATTTTCCTACTTTTGTATATAGACTGTCTATTTGTATTAGCCATTAGAGAGCACAGATGATATTTCAGAGTCTGAATTACATTGCTTCTTTTCAAAAGAGTACCGTTACAACAGGCCATCGAATTAATGGGGAATTCTCAGAAGTCTGTCAAGTCTAAATCCATTCTACATTAGGGAATGTAGTTTTGTTTTGTCCTTAGCAGTAAGAGATGACCCTTATTTATTCTTTTTTTCTTTCTGTTTAACTTTTTAAATTTTTATTTTATAATTAATTTAATTTTACATATTAGCCATGGATTCCCCTGTCCTCCCTCCTCCTACCCCCTAGCCTTCCTCCCCAATCCTCCCCCCCATTCCCACCTCCTCCAAGGCAAGGTCTCCCCTGGGGATTCAGCTCAGCCTGGTAGATTCAGTTGAGGCAGGTCCAGTCCCCTCCTCCCTATACCAAGGCTGAGCAAAATGTCTCAGCATAGGCCCTAGGTTTCAGAAAGCCAGCTCATGCACTGAGGACAGGTCCCAGTCCCACTGCCTGGGGTCCTTCTAAATAGTTTAAGCTAATCAGCTGTCTCACTTATCCAGAGGGCCTGATCCAATTCCATGGGGGCCTCCTCAACTATTGGTTCACAATTAATGTGTTTCCACTAGTTTGGCTATTTGTCCCTGTGCTCTTTCCAGTCATGGTCTCAATATCTCTTGCTCATATAATCCCTCCTCTCTCTCACCGATTGGTTTGATCTTTCATTGTTTAAAGGATTTTTCCAACTCTATGTGATCTATAATTCCAATATATCCCTGAACTGAGAAATCTCTCATACCTGTGTTTGGCTCCCAAACTCTAGAAGTAATTTTCTGATAGTGCTCAGGGAATTCTGCCTCACCAAATATTGCTGAGCCCTTACCTGAGACCCAATTAAACCCTCATGCAAATGTCTCATGTGTCTACTGTGTGCAGCCTTTTCCTAATCCCCAATTCTTGGCCTCTCTAGACTAGACCTGCATATACTTGGTATAGATAATATTGTGTTCCTTTAGAATGTGTTTCCAATTATACAAGGAAATGTGTTCTTATGCTGAACTCTAAGGCAAGCACACAACTAACATTGCATTGTTTTTCTTTCAAGGTTCATTTTACTTCATGACAGCAAATTTTACTGGGAGGTTTGTGCCTGGTTCTCCATGACAGTTAACATCAGGAATTGAGCTGAGTCAACTATAGAAGTAGCTAAACTTTGTTTACCTTTATATTTATACCTGATGAATATTTTTGAGCACTACATACTCCATGTTCCGTGTATGGATATCATGTAGTAATGGGTACTAATTATTATAACTGATTACAAACCTTATGACTAAAATATTGATACTAATCACATCAGATTACTTTTAGATTTAAAACAACCAACAGCACTATTAGGTCATCTTTTGTGCTACATTCTTTGTATGCTTATTCAGAAAAGAATCACTGCACCTTTTCAAGTGTGAAAATTCATAGTAGCATAGGATAACAAGTAAAATACAAGCTATAAATTTCTGAAAGTTTATTCAAGGCTTTATTTTTATGAAAATAACTGTTATTTTGATACCTCCAAAAACAAATTTCATACAGCACCTTCTCTGACTCAGTCTTACAGGAAATTGGGGAACCAAGCCTTTTTCATTTTATACACATGCTTCTACTCTTCCTGCAAGGCAGTACTGAAAAAAAGTAATAAAATGTGATTTTGCCTTTCATTGTAAACTTCCAAAAATTGGGTATTAGTAATTAAATGAAACAAGTATGGTATAATGTAGCAAATATTTCAACTGAAATGAAAACAGATATCTAGGATAGTGCATATGTCAGGTACATGAATATGTGCATAGTATATGTCTTCTAGCAGCCTTTGACATATATATGAAGTTAATTAAAAGCAATCATCTTTGAAAAGCTGTATGAGTAAACATCAAAACAAAATAATAAAAATACATACAGTATGTTAAGAACCTTTAGCTAATTTCCAAATAAAAAGTAATTAGTAACATTGTTCATAGTTAATTTTTATAAATTCTTGTGTCTATTTTGTTAGTTTCCATTGTTTACATATTAAGACTTTATATGTGTGTCAATGATTTTTATGAAAGTACAATACTCAAAATGTTTGAGAAACATATTAATGTGTAAAATATGGCTGATAATAAATAGTACATACCCTTCAGTTGGATAGAAACATACATCAATTTGCTTTAAATTAAATACAGTTATCTTTAAACCCAATAATTCTATGTCACAATTTACTATACATCTGTAACAATAGGCAATTATTTCCTGTGAGTTCCATATTATATATTTCATCGTATATACCCAGAAGAAAGGAAGGGGAAAATTCATCTCTCAAATGCTGACATTTACAAAATTTCATAGTTTATAGGAAATAATGAAAACTCATATTACTCTGCAGAACATGCTGACCTTTTCCTCAGAAATTGATATGTGCTTTGGACAGGCCCTATAAAGGAACTCAGAGGTTGAGATTTAGTTCTAGGAGGTAATTGAGGATTTCAAAGGTCACAGTCTATCCACAATTTGGTCTGCAAGCTAGGGTATAGAATAAATCTGTTTTCCAATGATCAATGTTTTATAATATTGTTCTAGAAGCAACAGACTTGTGTGCTAGTTAGTTCAGACTCTCTTTCTCTGTTGTTCAGGATCTGTTTTTAAATAATTTTCTTTAACATGTGTATAAATAAAATGTATATATTTAAAGAGATAAATTTAATAATATTTGGTATATGTACATATTTGTGAAGCTATTACTGTTCTTCAGGAAATGAATGCGTACTTTAGATACACATCTTCCCAGTGCCTCTTTACAAACCATTCCTCTCTACTATGTCCCACAAGGAAACCTTCTCGTCTATATCTATATATGGAGATGTTTCCCTCAGGTAGTTTTAACATTTCAGACTTTGTATTAAAGAAAAACAGTCTTTCTAATCAATAAAGGGAATAAGGGCCTGAACAGACAGCCTTCAAAAGAAGGCCAATAAATGTCCTAAAATAGATCAATATCTTTAGTCATCTTGGAACTGCAAATGAAAACTACTTTGAGATTCCATTTTGTCTGCATTAGAGTGATTGAAGTCAAGACATCAAACGCTGGTAAAGATCTTAGAAATGAAGAACACTTATTCATCCCATGAAGGAGTATCAGCTGGTAAAGGTACAATATGATTCAACATGAAGTTTTCACAAAAAATCATTAAAAATAGAGCTACGATATAATCCAGATATACTATTGCTGAGTATATAATGAAATGACTAAGTTCTAGCATAAAGACACTTACTCTTCATTTCATCTCTTTCCTTGTTCATAACTAGCAAACAGAAACAGCTTAGATGTCCACTGATGGATGAATGAATAATAAAAATATGGTACATATTAATAACGGAATTTGATTTAGCTATAAAAACAAATGAACTATTGACATTTTTAGGATAAATGGATTAAACTGGAAATTGTTACATTTAAAAAAGTAAAACAGATACAGAAATACTTCAAGTTTTTTCATATATGGATTCTAGTTTTAAATATGTGTATGTTTTTGTGGGTGAAGTTAAGATCACCGAACTAAAAAATGAACCATAGGAACTGGATGGGGAAGACAACTTAGGGAAGTAGAAGAGACTTATAGAATGTATGTTATATGATTGCAGATTGGTAGGGGCTAAGGGAGACACCACCAAGAGGTTGGCAGAGGAATGAAGAAGGGGCATGAGGATAGAAATAAGAAAAATCATCCATTTATGAAACTACCATGACAAAGACAATAATTTTGCAGGCTACTTTTAAGAGTCTGAAAAAAAATAATTTCATTAGTGTCCCTGGGGATGGATCAGTAGAGCTCTTCATGGTGTTATACCCAGGGTCAAACTCTGGATTTCCTTTATTTCTAAGTTCCTTTTATTATTTATTTAATTTATGTATATTGGTGTTTTGTCTGCATGCATATCTGGTTCCTACAGAGGCCAGAGGGTATCAGATGCCCTGGAACTAGAGTTATAGAGGGTTGTTAAGCCATCATGTGGATGCTGGGAATTGAACCTGGGCTCTTCTAGAAGAGCAGTCAGTGCTTTTAACCAATGAGCCATTGCTCCAGCCCCAATTCTCTGGGATTTCTAACTAATGTGTAATGCTCTGTCTGTCTGTCATGTCATTCTGTGGATTAACCCTGATATCCCATGCATTGGCAAGTGTTCTGCTCTGCACCACCCAGCAGTCCTGCTTTCACTTAGTAAAACATATAGAGATGAGAAAATGAAAACATAGCAGATAATAATTTTATAGTGGCTTGGAATAATTTGTTCTACATCTTTGTTCAATATATAAGATATGTATGGAGATAGCTAACAGTACTCTTAATTAATGAAAATCAAGTTTTATTTGTGCTTTTCCTACTATCGTTACACATTTGAATTCTCCATGTTTCTTTCCTGTTTCCCATTGTCTTAGTCTAATTTATACCTTTGAACCCATCCACTTGTCCGTTTTATCTTGCAATATTCCTGCACATCTTCTGTACACACTTACTAGAATTTTCAGTACAGCTTATGGTCTTGTGATATTTCCATTCTTCCTGGATTATATTTGCTATCAAATATGAGCAAGAAGACATTTTACTCTTGTGAAGAACTGATATAACACAATCTTAAAAGGCCTTATTAATAAAAGCAAATCCAGAGCCAGGTATTGGGGTGAATGCTGAAAGATCAGAGAAACAGAAAAAGCCACATGGAACATCACCTCACCAGTTACTCAGCAATCTTGTTTCCTCAAACTGGAAGCCTTTGTGTCCTCACCCAAATGGATCTCAGCTGAACTACTACTAAAAGCCTAACAGCTTAACAAACCTAAAAAGCCTCTAGTTCCTGGTCCTCACGCCTTAGGTACCTTTTTGCTTCCTGCCGTCACTTCCTGGGATTAAAAAGGCATGTGTCTCTATGCCTGGCTGTTTCCAATGTGGCTTTGAACTCACAGAGATCCAGATGGATCTCTGCCTCATGAATGCTAGGATTAAAGGCATGTGCTACCACTGCCTAAAACAACCTAGATGCCCTTCAACTGAAGAATGGATAAATAAAATGTGGTACATACACACAATGGAGTACTACTCAGCAGAGAAAAACAATGACATAATAAAGTTTGCAGGCAAATGGATGGATCTAGAAAAAATCATCCTGAGTGAGGTAACCCAGACTCCGAAAGACAAACATGGTATGTACTCACTCACAGGTGGATACTAGATGTAAAGCAAAGGATGACTAGACTGCTACTCACAACTCCAGGGAGGCTACCTAGTAAAGAGGACCCTAAGAAAGACACAGGGATTGCCCAACGATGGAGAAATGGGTGAGATCTATATGAGCAAACTGGACGTGATGGGGGTAATGAAGGGCAAGGGTCGGGGGAAAGAGATCTTAGGGGAGCGGGAGATCCCAGCTGGATCAAGAACAAAGAGGGAGAACAAGGAAAGAGATACCAGGATAAATGAAGACCCCATGGAAATAGGAAGAAGCAAAGTGCTAGAGAGGTCCCCAGAAATCCACAAAGATACCTCCACAATAGACTACTGGTAATGGTCGAGAGAAAGCCTGAGCTGACCTACTCTGGTGATCGGATGGCCAAACACCCTAACTGTCGTGATAGAACTCTCATCCAGTGACTGATGGAAGCAGATGCAGAGACCCATGGCCAGGCCCCAGGTGGAGCTCCAGGAGTCCAATCGGTGAGAGAGAGGAGGGATTATATGAGCAAGAGATATTGAGACCATGACTGGAAAGAGCACAGGGACAAATAGCCAAACTAGTGAAAACACATGAACTATGAACCAATAGCTGAGGAGCCCCCATGGAACTGGATCAGGCCCTCTGGATAAGTGAGACAGCTGATTAGCTTGAACTATTTAGGAGGACCCCAGGCAGTGGGACCGGGACCTGTCCTTAGTGCATGAGCTAGCTGTTTGGAATCTGGGGCCTATGCTGGGACACTTTGCTCAGACTGGGTGAAGGGAGGAGGAGACTGGATCTGCCTCAACTGAATCTACTAGGCTGAGCTGAATCCCTAGGGGAGTCCTTGCCTTGGAGGAGGTAGGAATGGGGAGTGGACTGGGGGAAGGGTGGGAGGGGGCAGGAGGAGGGAGGACAGGGGAATCCATGGCTATATGTAAAATTAAATTAATTATAGAATTTAAAAAAATAATTTGAAAAAAAAAATAGTGGCTGTTCTGTTCTCTGACCCCCAGATAAGTTTATTGGGGTACACAATTTATCAACAATCTGGTAGTGATTTTCTTTAAATTTAAATATTACTTTTGGTGTGAATGCAATTAATAGTTACAAATTCCTGGAGTTCTGTATGTACAAGATTAATTGCCTTTCACCCACTTTTATTGAAAATAGATTATTTTCTCAGACAGTATGTCCTGATTACAGTTTCCCTTTCCTCTACTCCTCCCACTTCCTCCACACCACCCCTCCTATTGGGATATACCCCCAGCTATATATCATTATAAAAGAACGGGTTTCTAAGAGATATCAAAAATAACAAAATAAAATATAATATATAATAAGATAAAACAAAACCATCATAGTGAAGTTGGATAAGGAAGAGAAACAGAGGGAAAAAACTCCTAAGAGAAGGCACAAAATCAGAGACCCACTCATTCACACACTTGGGAGTCCCATAAAAATACTAAACCAGATGATATAATCTACATGCAGAGGGCAAAGCCCCTGTGCAGATGCTTTGGTCTTTGTAACTTCATTTGAGCCTTGCTTAGTTGATTTAGAGGGCCTTGTTCTTCTGGTGTCCTCCATCTTCTCTGTCTCGTGTGCTCTTTCAGCCTCCTGTTCTGCAGGGTTCCCTGAGCTCTGAGGGGAGGGATGTGACGGAGACATTTCATTTAGAGCTGAGTGTTCCACGGTCTCTCTGCGTACTGTCGGGCTGTGGGTCTCTGTATTTGTTCCCAACTGCTGTAAGAGATAGCTTTTCTGATGCTAGCTCGACAAGGAACTGGTCATTAGGAGTCATTTTATCACTCTTTGCTGTTTCACAAGTAGTATTTCATCTCAGCGCCAGGTCTCTGGGCTATCTAGCCTCTGGTTCTTTGTCACGCAAACACTATCAGGTATGGGTTCCATCTCAGGGATTGTGCCTTAAATCAAACCAGACATTGTTTGGTTACTTATATATGCTTTGTGCCACCATTGCCCTAGTATATTTTGTAGGTAGGTCAGCATTGTAGATCAAATGGTTTGTAGCTGGGTTTGTGTTTATGTTTCTCTTTTGGTAGAGTACCTTCCCATAGCAAACACAGTAGAAGACAGGGGTGAAGATTCTATGTAGGTACCAGCTTGACAACTCCATGTTCAAGGAGTAATGTGGGTATTGTCTTCAGCAATGGGGCATTGCCGTCTATTTGCATAGAGCAACCTACTGTTTCGACAACAACCTGTGTTGTTTGGGAATTTCCATTCACTTAGAGGTGAACACTCAGCTCTAAATGGGATGGAAATTCCTTTAGCCAACATCTCAATTGCATGGAACCCAGTCCCCGTACTGGAAGTTTCATTTGTGACAAGAGATAGCCAGATGGGACACAGTCTCCTTCAGCATTTGGAGACTTCATCAGGATTGCCTTCATTGATTTTAGGAAGTATCCACTGTATTGGGTTTTTATACCACCCCTCAAATGCCTCTCAATTCTAGATGGGTCTCTTCACATGTACTCCCTTAACACATCGACCCTTCACCTCCCCACTCGATCCTCTCATTTTATTCTCCCACTCCAATCAAACCATAAAATCTATTCTAATTTTATGTCTGTCTAGAGAAGACTTACATTTTATATTAAAGCACATTATGTGAATAGGAGCCAGTGACTTTAACACCAGGCTGCAATAACTTAGTCAGTTTATAGGCATTTCTTACTCCATTTGCTTGTTTTAATTTCTATAGACCATCTTGATCCAACCCAAGTTTGCAAAATCATGGTCCTCTGTAATATACCCCACTCATTTCCAGTTCATTGTGCTCCTTCTTAGCCCTCTCTTTGCTAAGGATGTTCTTCATAATGCTGAACTCCAGTGCATAATGATGGATTCCAGTCATAACCAGATACTTGTTTATAAGAGTGCAAGTAATTTATTTAATTATGAAATTATTGAGAACATACTTTTGTTTTATACTTACTACCAAAGTCTGGTAAAACAGTTGTGGTATCTTAGGACTTTATAATTCTTCTTTTAATAAATAATTTATGAATCTTTTTGAATCATCTTTTATAATGTGGTAGTACTTAGACTCTATGGAGACCAAAGAGCCACTTAGCAAAGAAAGTGCACTATTTTGTAGAAATTAGGCACTGAATTTTACCTGAAGCCTTAGAAATGAGGTTGAGTGTTTTATGGAAAGAAATCAATTTTTGAAAGGTATATGTAAATAGTAAAAACAGTGAAAACAATTTATTTGAATTCCATTTAATTGTAAATATATTTTACTTGATTATTTATAAACCAGTTATGACACACATGAAATGCATTACAAACATTTGTTACAGTTGAATTTTTCAGTTTTTCCCCACTAATGTTCAATAAAATATTGGTTCAAAAAGTTATGCTGGAAGTACATGGGGTAATGGCTATCAAAAGTCATTTATGAAAATGATATTTTCTTAATATATTCCCGTGATGTTCTCTGAAATGTATCTTGCTTCAATTGATACAGGATTAATTGATTATAATTCTCAGGCAACCTCATGCTCATTCATTTTGGTCAAATGCAAAATGTGAACTTGTGCCAAACCCCTGTGGGATTGTCCTGTTATAAATCACCCATTTTTAAATATGAGAAGGCATGACTATGTCTCCCTAGGCTTCCTGAATATTAATAAACTTCAATACCTAAAGTATGCATGGCAGGATTTTAGCATATGATAAATTCATAGAGAAATTCATTATTTTAGCTTCAGTTGCCAAATTTTTGTTTCCTTCTCTCCTTCATGAGCATTTTAAACACAAAAATAAAATTTATGGCATATATTGAGCAATGTTATTATCATTAGAGAAGGAGAAACAGGGCAGTGTGATTTTTGAAACCTAGTATTCACCCAATGATGGAGAAATGGAATGAGATCTACATGAACAGCCTGGACATGAGTGGGGGGAATGAAGGTTGAGGGTCAAGGGAAAGAGAGCTTGGGGGAGTGGGAGATCCCAGCTGGATCAACAACAGAGAGGGAGAACAAGGAATAGGAGACTATGGTAAATGAAGACCACATGAGAATAGGAAGAAGCAAAGTGCTAGAGAGGCCCACAGAAATCCACAAAGATACCCCCACAACAGACTGCTGGCAATGGTCAAGAGACAGCCCGAACTGACCTACTCTGGTGATGGGATGGCCAAACACCCTAATTGTCATGCTAGAAACCCCTTCCAACTACTGAGGGATCTGGATGCAGAGATCCATGGCTAGGCCCCGGGTGGATCTCTGGGAGTCCAATCAGCGAGAAGGAGGAGGGTTTATATGAGCGAGAATTGTTGAGACCAAGGTTGGATAAAGCACAGGGACAAATAGCCAAACGAATGGAAACACATGAACTATGAACCAATGGCTGAGGGTCACCAACTGGATCAGGCCCTCTGAGTGGGTGAGACAGTAGATTGGCTTGATCTGTTTGGGAGGCATCCAGGCAGTGGCACCGGGTCCTGTGCTCATTGCATGAGTTGGCTGTTTGAAACCTGGGGCCTATGCAGGATCGCTTGGCTCGGCCTGGGAGGAGGGGACTGGACCTACCTGGACTGAGTCTACCAGGTTGATCTCAGTCCCTGGGGGAGGCTTTGCCCTGGAGGAGGTGGGAATGGGGATGGGCTGGCAGGAGGTGGGGGAGAACTAGGGAATCCGTGGCTGATATGTAGAACTGAATTATATTGCAAAATAAAAATTAAAAAAAAAAAGTCTTGTAAGTGAACTTAATTGTACACAATTGTGATCATAGTATTTGATACTGCATATCTATATCCATATAGATCATCATGTATGTACTGAAGTAATAGTGTTTAATGAGATGGAACAAAGAATTATTGCTATCATCTAATTATATCCTAATTTATAGGACATACGATTTTTTAAGCATGAGGAAGTATGTTCATCTAAAAGTGTTAACAACACAAAATCATGTAGTTATTTTATTTATTTTTCATCTGTTCAAATTGTCTAATAATATACATTGAAGACTACTTTTAGTATCTTATCAATTGTATACATGTCTATTTTAATGTGAAAAAGATATATTCTTCCTTTCACATGCTTTTAGAAGGGAAGGACAGAAAAAAGACTGAAGCAAAATGATCATCACTCTGTTGATAGAATGAAAGTAATTTTGTTTTTAATAGATAAATTGGTACAATGCAGTAACCGTAGATTTTGGAAGTTGTTTACTTACATCAACAAGTAGAGTCATCCTCACTGCATAACTTATTAGAGATTTATGTGACACTGGTACCATTCTCCCTGCAGTATCATATTGATGTCATCCTAGGACTGACCTGATGAGTAGTGATATATGAATTGGAGGGTGTGTATTTTTGTTTAGACTGCAAATTGAGCTGCCATAGCCTTACTTTGGACTCCTTTGTGGCTATTTCTTTGTTCAGGAATGCACCTTTAAAGAATCAAGATAGAACCCCTTGTAGAAACCCCTGGAAAGTCTTGACTCTATCAGTTTTCTTTTGCTGGTTTTCTCTTACATTATTCCATGGTCATAGAAGTGCATGGCAGGTGATGTCCCTTCTGTTCTACAAATGAGAAAGTGATTTTTCTGAATGTGTGTGTATGAGAATCCAACTCCTAAAAAATGTTTTCCCTATCACTTACGTCAAATTGTGTTGGTCCCGGTTTAATTCTCTAACCCTACCCTCAATTTTGTTCCTATTGTGGCAATTTTAATAAATTCTTTAAATGTGATTATTAATTTAAAACCATGTATGTCCTCAAAATAGCCTGAAATTTAGTTTCAGAATGTTTAGCTTTCACATGGAAAACTATAGAGAGCATAAAATTACTCGCTCAAGCAATTCATAGTGGTCAATAATGATGCCTGTATCTTTTTTTTTTTTTCAATACAATTCAGTTCTACATATCAGCCACGGATTCCTTTGTTCTCCCCCCTCTGGCCCCCCGCACCTTCGCCCCCCAGCCCACCCCTCATTCCCACCTCCTCCAGGGCAAAGCCTTCCCCACAGACTGAGATCAACCTGGTAGACTCAGTCCAGGTAGGTCCAGTCCCCTCCTCCCAGGCCTAGCCAGGCGATCCTGCATAGGCCCCAGGTTTCAAACAGCCAACTCATGCAATGAGCACAGGACTCGTTCCCACTGCCTGGATGTCTCCCAAACAGATCAAGCCAATCTACTGTCTCACCCACTCAGAGGGCCTGATCCAGTTGGTGATCCCTCAGCCATTTGTTCATAGTTCATGTGTTTCCATTTGTCTGGCTATTTGTCTCTGTGCTTTATCCAACCTTGGTCTCAACAATTCTCGCTCATATAAACCCTCCTCATTCTCGCTAATTGGACTCCCAGAGATCCACCCGGGGCCTAGCCATGAATCTCTGCATCCAGATCCCTCAGTAGTTTCTAGCACGACGATTAGGGTGTTTGGCCATCCCATCACCAGAGTAGGTCAGTTCGGGCTGTCTCTCGACCATTGCCAGCAGTCTGTTGTGGGGGTATCTTTGTGGATTTCTGTGGGCCTCTAAGTGCTAGAGAGGCCCACAGATGCCTGTATCTTGAGTTGCAAAGTCAATTGTATAATTCCTCTTTGTTAGGAATTCCTTGGGTAATTAAAAGTTCAAAATACAGAGATAGTAAAAACTTATAAGGTGTCAACAACACCATTGAAAGACCAAGAGGATATTATGGGAGAGAGAGCAGCTAGGTTGTTAAGAGCCAGAGGCAGAGCTATGAAATATTGTCTTTTGTCTATTGCACTTGGGAACACACTACAGCTTAGGATACCTACAAAACCTGAACGAAAAACAAAACATGACAGTACGAAGGGGCCTAATTGTGAAGAGGAAATATCCTCAAGAGTATTAGAGGGATAAGAGGAGGGTGAATATGATCACAATACATTGTATATATGTATGAAACATACAAAAATAAAGCAGATACATTTATTCTTAATTGTGTAAAATAAAATTTGAAAAAAAAATCCAGGGAAAACTTCAGTACTTTAACAAAAATATAAACCATTTAACTAGCATGAAAATACTTTACAGCTTAATTCATAGCATTTAAAATAATGATTTATGTATTCCTTATAAACAATAACAAATGACTGGTTTTGCTTTTTAGTTTTTCATAGTTAGGAAATTCACTATTGTTTTTGTGATGTATCTTCCTTATTTTACTCAAAGACCAATTTTAGATGGTGGCAGAAGGAAAGGCATCTCGTAGGCTAATTATTGTGCTTATCAGACTGTGTGCCAAAAAACATTGAGTACGTATACATGGTATTACATGTTATTTTAGGATTTTTGTTTTCTGGCATTGCTCTGGGTGTAGGTTGGATTTATGAATATTATCATATTCATAAATATTTATGGAACATCTACTCTGCAGGATAGTAATGGTGTTAAATGAAATAGAAATAACTCTACACTCATAGAAAAGAAGAATATCAAGGAAGAATGACATTAGTCTCATAGATACACAGTTTTCTGTTTTTTTCCCCATCATCATTAAAAAAGAAAATTACAGATTACTCCTTGATCATGTTCAGGTCTCAGAGGTTATGAAATAATATCTGTAGTGAGACATTTGTCATGAGGTTTCAAGAAGTGAGTAGAGTGATGCTAGGTGGACTAGGGTCACCTTGTCTAAGCACAGTTTATGATGCATGTAGGTGAATGTGTGGAAGGAATATGATAATTCTATCAAAAAGAGGACTGTTTGAGCAGCACCCTAGAGATTGGAAGGACAAGCTTAAGGATTTCAGATAGAAAAGAAGCACCAAGCTATTGGTGATTCCACAAAGAGAAACAGTAGCAAGTTGAAGTTTGGAAAGACAACTGCTTGTGAAAAACTGACTAAAGATCTGGAACTTGTCAGAAAAATGCAACTGAGACCTTTCTACTAGTCTAAAAGGTACCTCTGAGCTGAGTCAGGCCATTGAAATGGCATGCAGCTGAATGATGGCAGAGATACTTTCCAGATATTTTTCAACTTATTTTCCTTTTTTAAGGATTTATTTTTATTTTCGTTCATGTGTATGTGTGTGTGCCCAGTGAGTGCCTGCCATACATGTGCTGGTGACATTTAGGGACAGAAGACCTTGGATCACCTGGAGCTGAAGTTAGAGGTGGTTTTGAACTGCCTGATATGGGTGCTAGGAACCACATTTGGATCCTTGGCAAGAGGAGTACAAAATCTTAATGACCAAGCCATATGCCAGGATCCTATTTTTCAAATCTTTATTACTTCTTTAAATGATTCAAAGGAAAATAAGATGCAAACATCTCACAAAACCAACTCACCTATTTTCCCAAATATTTCTGTGCACTAAGCCACAAGTAGAAAGCTGATTCATCTATGTTGAATTATGGTTCAACTTCAACTGTGAGATAGGGTTCTCAAACTTATTTCACTTGAGAATAAAAATTTTATTCAAATAAAGTTAACTAAATAAGGGCAGGGGCATAATCATGAATCTTCTCCATTTTCAGTAATGAAGATCCTTTTGTTTTTGGAGAGCACAGCTCTTACCATACCAACCTCTCCTAACTCATGATATATTGAAACTCCTTTGCAATAACAACAGGCTGGATTAAGAATGTTGAAGCCTGTGTATTTGGGGAATTTGTGTATTCTAGCATGGAGATGTTGCTTGTCAGATGTCTCAACTACAGTGTGAGGTAACTCTAGCATGACAGGAGTAGAATTGCTTGATGTTCCTAATACCCCTGGGATGAGATGTCTAGTGCAAACATAACAGCAGACTCACACAATCTCCTTCCTGTTTAATTTGTTTCAAGCATCAATGTTTTCAGAAAACAAAATGATTTTTCAATGTTATTTCTTAAAAGTTCTAATTAGGCACATAATTAATGAAAAGTATTGGATTATATTTTAGGCTTTTATTTACAGAAATCAATATGACACAACATGTTTATTGAAGGTACTTTCTTTTTATTTACTATGATTAAACAAGTTATATATTGGAACATTAAAATTGTTAATGGCTTTGCTAAAGACACATTTACTGTTATTTGTTCAAAGCCTTGTATTTATAGTACCTTGCAAGTCAAGAGCTTACAACGATGCTGATTGCACTATGAGTGAGGGTTCTCCAGAGGAACAGAGTTAACGTGGTATAATATAGAAAGGGAAATACAACAAAAAGGAACTTATTGCATTATTTGTCTTATTGGCCTATATGATAAGAAAATGTATAGTTCAATAATAATCATCTTCAGATAGGAGAGGAAACAAACCTGACTGATGCTTAATCCAAGAAGTTTGAAGCCTCTGCCTGAGGTTAGAATTTGGGGGTTGTCAATGCTGTAGACCTAGCATGGCTTTGAATGTTATTTAGTCCTTGTAGAGTCATGGATCCAAGTCATCTATACTGAAAGGGTGGTAAAGCTAGGTCTGTCACCCTAGCTGTTGGCATCCTTATAAAGAATGAAGGTTGTATGAATACATGGCTTTTTCTCCATTAAGTTTTATTCCTTCTTGGCTCCCAATTGGTGGGATGGTGCTACCCACATTCTGGATAGGTCTTTCTCTCTAATTTACTCTCTCAGGTGACAGTCCTGTCTGTAAACTTCCCCGCAGAAACTCCAAGAGGTAAATTTCAGCATCTCTTAATTCAGTCAATCTGATAACCAGGATAATCATCACACCATTCTTTTTTACATAAATATTTTGAAACAAGAATCACCACCACCACCACCAACAAGAAGTCCTCCTAAAGAGAAAGTAGAATTGTAGAAACACTATAGCAAAAATGAACAATTAAAAAACAAACTTTAAGTTTGATTTTTAAATATATGAAAGTTTAATTCTGGCAAGATATAGTAAGCAAATAAAGTATTGAGAAAATTTTTAATAAAATTAAACCTTTTAGCTCATACTATATTTTTAGTTTTGTTTTTTTGTTTGTTTGTTTTTTCTCAGCCTTCTTCAGGTGGGACAAGCAAAAAACCTGATCGATCTATGCTCAACCCAAGAAACTGACAGATGGATAACATTAATTGTCCACTATTTAAAGAAGGAGATGTGCTGATTGATAAAACCTGACACTTGGAAGATTAAAAAGAAAGAAATTGATTATGCCCAGGCATAGAGGTTCACGGTTACCCTTAGCTGCTAAAGGAAATGAAGGCGATCCCAAACATTCTAAGTTCCTGTTCTTGTCTATGTATTTTCATCTTTCCAGATGATTGTGATGATAAGTACTGCCTCAAGGTTCCATATAGAAACAAAAGGAAAGAAGGCAGGAATGGGGTGGGCTTAAAGAGGTGTCTCTTATATTAAAATACTTTCTAAAATGTCATTATATCTTTTGCTTTTTAAAGTGGACCATATTGGCTAAAAGCCATGTAGTGAAGCAAACCTTTGATATCTGTACTGCTCTCTATTACACAAAGGCTTACACAACGATGGATGAAGTGTTTGCCTCAGAGCTGTGATACATTTGCTATCAACAACAAAAAAAAACCACAAGAATTAAGTACTGAAAATATTTCATATTTATATAGCATTTAAGATATGACAATAAAATAAGAAGGGGAAAAAAGTAATAAGAGAGGAGGCACTAGTCAGGTTTAGAATCTAAACCCTATGAAGTTGATGATGAATGTCTTCAGTTCAACACATAAATCTGAAGCCTAAGTATATAGTGAGAAATAAACTATAAACTCAGTGTTTCACCAAGTGAGACTCTGAGGAAATTGTTTTGTTGCTCTGCCACTGGTGGCTACATTTTTTCTTGTGTCCCCCATAAAAACTAATTTGTAAAATTCTTATCTGAAAAAAATCAATTATGTAAACCCTGGAGTGAATAGGGATTGCTGTGGATATCGTTCTGTATAAATAAAACACTGACTGGCCAGTGGCCAGGAAGTGGAAGGCTGAGTGAGGAAGACACTGCCAGCCCCAAGTGAAGATGCAGGTAAGCCACAAGCCACGTGGCAAGGTATAGATTTATAGAAACGGGTTAATTTATGATATAATAACAGTTAGCCAGAAGCCTGCCACGGCCATACAGTTTGTATGTAAGCGTCTGTGTGTTTATTTTATAAGTGGGCTGTCAGACTGCCGGGGCTCAGCAGGACCCGGGGAGAAGCTCTTCAGCTACAAGGGATTGTCTGAGATGAGAAATAAGTGCAGGGGAAAAGAGAAAATATTGATGAGTATGTACAAGAAAAGAAACTTAGTCATTGCTGGTAGGAGTGAAAAGTGGAACAGTTATCTTAGAAGAAAATTAGGTAATTTATTTTTATTTATTTACATTTGTGTGAGGCCATATGAGTTTTTGTGTGCCATGTGCATCCAGGCTCAGAGTTCATTGGAAAATCTGGAATTAGAGCTATAGGCAAGTGTATTTCCCCCATTATGCATACTGGGAACCAAACTAGGACCCTCTGCAAAATCAGTTTCTACTCCTAACCACTGATGCACCACTACTGCCACAAATTTAAGATTCTTAAACATTAACTATATCCCTAACCTATGATTTGGCAATTATTCTTTTTCTCACACAAAAAGGAATTCAAAACTACATCATGGATACATTTTTAGCATCCTTATTCATCATTGCCAGAAACTGAAAGGAGCCAAAATGTCATTCATATAAACAAATGAATACGTGTCATTTTAAAAGTAATGGAGTATCAAGTTATTCAGAGTCATGAAGAAAATGAATTGTGTGTAGCACAAGAAGCCTATATGGGAAGGATATGTTATGCAGGATGCCATCTATCAGACATTTTGGAAAAGACAAAGCTACGAAGACAGTGAAAAGATGAATGTTGGCAGGAGGTTTGGGAGAGGGAGGGATTAATGAGTGGAGCACAGATACTATTAGTATAGGGAAATGAATTGGCATGTATTTTATTCTAAACCTGTAGAACAATAAATACCAAGAATGAAACATAAGGTGAAAGCTATGGTGTAGATATGATCAGGTATTGAAGGCATCATCCTCAGTGTGGCATTATTAAGAGGTTACAGGATCATGAGAGTGCAAATTGCATTGGTGTCCTAATTCATAGATATGTTTGTGCTACATGAACCATTAGATTTTGAGGTCTGATTGTCAGGATTAAATCACCACAGGCCTAGCGTTGAAGAGCATATCTTTTCTCTTCCTCTCTTTTCTAATCTCTGCCTTCTGTCTACCCTGAGGTGAGCCAGGGGCTCCACTATAGGCTTCAGCCATGCTGTACTGCCTCACACACAGCCCAGACACAACTCAAACAAAGATATGGACAGAAGCCTCCAAAACTGGGAGCCAAAATTAAGTCTTCTTCCTTTAAGTTATAAGAATCTAATGCAGTAAACAACTGACTTTGCACAACAAGATGGGTCTCTACAGGCTCATCAGTCTCATCCAACTTCTCTCTCTGATGCACAAATATTAACCTGTTTAGAGAAGATAGTTCTCCTGCCCTGTTTAGAGAGAATTTGTCCAGCTCCTCTAGCTTCCTGTTCACTGTCCTGTTTAGAGAGGATATGTACTGCAACTCTAGCTCTTTTTTTTCACTGTTATTTTGAACCTAAAACCTTTCTAAAGAATGAAACATATACATTTAAAAGTAATTGGTGAAATGCCCATTGACTTAAAATATCTCAAGTATTTATGAATAATTCTTGAATCTGTGATAAAGTACAGAATAAGATCGTGAATCAAGGAAACTACAGTGTTAAAATAATAGTTCTTAGAATGAACAACAATGGCATCTTCTGAATGACAGTTGCAAATTAAATGTTTATTAAGCTATATATTTCATTTAAATATACTTTTAATCATTAAATGAAACTTCTGTCTCTTCTTTTGAAAGAGCTCTTAGTTTCAGCATATGACAAATATAATACTTGAAAGCATAGATCTACATGGAAGAGAATACATAAGTATCTCATTCTAGACATAAAGATTAGTAAAACAGAAACACCCATAGATGGATATCAGTGTGCAGTGTTCTCTGTGAACTATTTTAGGCATTGTATTTACATACCTCTCCCTCTCCCTCCCTCTCTCCCTCTCTCTCTCTCTCTCTCTCTCTCTCTCTCTCTCTCTCTCTCTCTCTCTCTCTCTCTCTCTCTGTGTGTGTGTGTGTGTGTGTGTGTGTGTATGTTTTAATTCAAGGCAACTGAAGTCAATGGTTAATGGCACAGTTCTTCCCTGGTTAACATGCTGCATAGAAGACTCTTGAAACACCTACTTCTGGGCTCTGCACTGATCATCTTTTTACTTTAGAGTTGGCAACAAATGACTTTCTCTGAAAAGAAAGTAACTAACAGATTCAAATTCACTGATATTTTTCATGGTGTGCAGCCTAGAAATTTGTTGTTGTAGCTAACATTTTTTTTTTTATTATATGGAAAAGATGGAAGTTTCAAAATGGGAGAGAATTGCTTGTGACCGTTTCAAATGCCAAGGTACTGAAATAAAGTATTATGGAAAATAAACTATCAAGAAATGTATCAGTTCATTTTTAGAAATATTACACAAAGTTAAAGCTTCATATATGTTATATTTTATTCATTATTTTATGAAATGACTATGTAATGTGTTATTTTCTTCAATCCAAAATTTACCCAAGCTGCCTCTTTTTTAAGGTATCATGTCTTTCAAACATTGTCACTTATTATATAATGAGGCAAAAGAGATTAGAAACACTACATAAGTGATTTATGGATTTGGAGACATACTTTTTAGAAAT